>NW_019416749.1:1686357-1913450 GCF_000390285.2 Anoplophora glabripennis | reverse complement strand
TTAATAATAAAAAAATACTTTTTGCAACTATAGGTACGTCTAATTCTACAGAATAATTTTGTCAATAATCCACATGCGGCCTACGTGCTACCCACTCCGCCGCCGCTGTTTAATTTAGTTGGATTGCTCAAGACGTAAATACTTTAAATGGGTCAGATATGAGTTGAATGTATAAATATTTGACTTTATAATATTTTAACTAATAATTTGCAGCAGTTGACCATACTTTACTTGGAAGGTATAATAACGGTATTTTTATTTAGTCACATATTCCTTTAACTTTGTTGACTCGTTTCATGGAGGCTTATACAGGGTGTGGCGAATTAACTGCTTACTCTAGCGATTGACTTCAAACGAATTCCTAAGAGAAAATTTAAAATATATAAATTCATATCAAATGAAATCAAATAATTATTTTTAATACCAAAAATCTAGGTTATTATAATTTATTATAATTGTCATTTAAAATAAAATTAAAAGTGCAATAATTCAGTAAACGTTTTACACATTTTTTTTCACTTATTGGTGTCGATACATTAAAATGTTTAGGTGCACAAGTCAAAGAAAGAAAAACACGGAAGATACAACATATAAGCAATACTACACTAAAGCTAAAAAACACATTCAGATAAATATAACGTAAACAGCATAAAAAAGTAAATATTACGAACATTCATATATCTAAAAAATGGTCAGCCAAGAACTCATAAAAATTGTAAAACGCTTTTCTCTTAGAATATTTTCTAATAAGTCTGAATTTAGTGATCGAATCTCAGATGGAAGTCTATTTAAGAATTTAATGCCAAAATAATTTGTGCCATCTCTGGATTTCGCTAATCTATGAAATTTTGGCCTAATATTGTGTCTCTCTCTTGTAAGGTGGAAATGAAAATTTTCTTGTCGAACAATTCTATACTGATTATTTTTATATAAATGAGGCATTCAAGTATGTAAACTGACTGCATTGTAAGAATATTTAGCAGTTTGAAGTGCCCCCGACAATCATCTCTGTATTTTAATAATTCTAATACATTTTACGTTGTAAACCAAAAATTTTATCACTGTCAGACGAATGACCCCAGTTCAAAATTGCATAAAGTCATGGTGGCATACAATAGTACCAAAATATGCAGACATGAGTACAGGCTTAGAGACTACACGATCCAAATTACGCAGCAGGAAAATATTCTTAGACAAACGTGCGGATAAATCATTGACATGTTTTTCCCAACTCAATTTAGTGTCAAGGTGAACTCAAAGAAATTTAATGCTATTTGAGTTATCACAAGTATTGATATGGCGAAGTGTAAAAAGCAAAGATTGAGTTTTGTCAACATTTAAGTTCAATTTATTAGCAATAAACCACAATTTTATTAGCGGCATCGTATCCACTGAATACTCTGTGAGTTTAGTTGTTATTATTTGACTTTAAAGCCGTAGGATCATCGGTAAATAAAATAAAATCAGTAGTTATATCACAATTTTGAAAATCATTGATATAGATAAGAAATAAAATAGGGCCCAATACTGAGTCTTGGGGAACTCCATGAATTATTTCCGTTAGGCGTGAAGAACAAGAATTATAAAAAACATACTGAGTTCTGTTCGATAGATAAGACTCAATAAGGGACACGCTATTGTCATCAAAATTGTAAAATTTTAGTTTTAAGAGAATTCTGTGGAATACACAGTCAAATGCCTTAGTAAAATCGTAAAAATTTCCACTGACAACATTGTTAGATTCGAAATTGTTTAAAATAATCGTACTCAACTGGTTAATAGCTAAAGTTGTTTAACAATAATATAAAAAAAAATTCAAATAAAGAGATATTTTTTTTGTGGTGTTTAAGTACCAAATTACAAATTATTAACATCTGCAACTCCACTGTACAAACAAAGATATCCTCTTAGTTTAAAATAGTTACAAAGACGTTTAAGTTGGACACTCTCCTCACATGATATTAGGGAAAATGGATGGTATCGACGAAATTTGGAATAGTTTATAGCAAATAGGCCCGGTAACCTGAAATATATTGCGAATTGCTGATGTAGTCCATTTATTGTGAACGAACCGTCAGGAGTACTCCTATTTTACAAATTATAACGTGTTATAAATATGTTTTAGCTTAAGACGCGCAAATTGAGACGTGAATAGAAGACGCTTGGTTTAAATTTCCGATGCGTATGACCTAACCGAGATAAGATATGCAAAACGAAATCAAAATTTTATTAAAAGTAACTTCACAACACAACAGTTAACAGTTCCTTGAACGCGATTACTTTCTGAATGCCGTTATATTATTCAGATATCAAAAAGGTTTGTGGTTTCTGTATATATGTGTTACCTGACCACGCCGCTAAACAAGCCCCGTCACTGCTGGCCACAGGTAGTGGGTATGTGGACATGGTTGGTATGTGGGCGATTATCAGTATTCTACAGAGTGGACAGAAGTCCTGGTCTGGATGCCTTAATTCCACGTAGAAGAGCTATTGGCATTCACAAAATTACTTTATGAGGAAGGTTCTGAAGCAAAAGCAAAAAAATATATATTAATAATAAAAATTGACATATTTTAAGTCTTTAATTAAGCATAACATCCCATAAGTTATTAAGTAGGTACATGTATTTTTTTTTCTTATAAAAGTAAATTATAATTGTTTAGTGTTTGCTTAAAAAAAACATCAATAAATACCTACTCATATTTTGAAAAATGATTTTGATTGTATAGAAACGTATTTTTACAAATACATAAAATCATAATTTTGTTCCACTACTTGCCAATTTTATGGCTGCAAGATAATACTTCGTAGAAAAAAATTCTGTTATACAGGGTGTCTCATAATTAGTGTCCAATAATTTACAATTTACCATTTGATTCTGTTACCAAAAATAAGAATATTTTTTCAAATTCAGATGCCAACATATGATAGACCCCCATTTCCTCTACAAAAAAGGTACTCTTTATTTCTTTCGATAAAATGCTCCATTTCCAAAAACGGATGTAAGCATTTCATTGCATACATTAATAAAATTAAAAAAAGATTTCTTAAATAGCTAAAATGGGTACATGTACCATTATGAATTTAAATATGTCATCATATCATTTATACATTGTAATAAACAACGTTTGTTATGGGCGTCCCAACCAGGGGGGGGGTCTCGGGTAAAATTTGCCCCACATTTTTTCATTTTCCATTTTCAAATTTAAACATTAAAATTTGATAGATCTGAGTTTCTGAGTTTTCTTTTAAAATGGTAATGTTGTTTTATAAAGTAATCCGTTTTCGAGAAAAATCGATTTAAATATGTTCACACTTTCCAAAGTGTGCTTTTCTAAGCACTTAAATCCGTTTTTCTTGGAAATGGAGCATTTTATCGAGATATAAAAAGTAGGTACCTTTTTTGTAGAGGAAATGAAGGTCTTTAATATGTTGGCCTCTGAATTTGAAAATTTTGACAAGCAAAAAAATTGGGGCAAATAAAAATTTTTGAAAAATTTTATGATGACCTATTTCGACTCTTAATGAGCAATCTTGGTGTCAAAATTCATAATTTTCCTTCAACCCATTTCGGAAATATTTAAAAGAAAATAATTTTTTGATGTTTATATTCTTATTTTTGGCAATACAATCAAGTGGTAAATTATTGGACACTAATTATGAGACACCCTGTATATAATAAAATTTACCTCCATTATTTTTTGCTGGTATTAACGATAAAAGTTTTTATAGTTTTTAAAATATAAAATCTCCTTTTATGCAATTTATTTAAAAAATACCAAGTATATTTACAAAAACTCTGGGAAATGGCGACCTTCAAATTCATTGCGACGCATTGATTGGCAACGTCCAAAACTAACTAGAGTCTGTTCTGTAAAATAGTTTCATAACGAAATTTCGTAATTTCCCCAAGTTTTCAATTGGAGTCGTATAAACTAATTGAGAAGTCCCCAGAGAAATAAACTAAGACGGTTTAAGTCTGGGGACCGTGAAGGCCAGGGTTGTGCTCCTCCTCTACCTATCTAAAGATTTGTGTATGCAATATGTACATACTGTCGAGCAATCACACTGAAATGGGCTGGAGCACCATGCATAAACAACGTTTGTTGTCTTAACAAAATAGGGACTCCTTCAAGCAGTGTTGGTAAATCCTCTTCAAGAAATCTACCATAAATTTCTCCAGTCTAGAAAAAATGTGTCCAAAACCATCTTCACGAAATCTACGAAAAATTTCTGCAGTCAATACGCCTGGAAGAAATAATTTGGCAGTCAGAAAGTCTCACAATGTTCACTCACCCATTGAGAGAAATCTTGTGTTGATGACAGCTTTCTCATTAAAAAGTTAGTAAAGAGTAATTGTGCAAAAAATCAAGGATTGTGTCCTATTCTTTCTTGCCACAGAGCCACTCCATAGATACAGAGCCACTCTACTTGGAAAATCATCTACTAAAAGAAGATGTACACGCTAAATGTGATAGGGATATAAAAGATCCTTTTTAATAATCCTACAAACTACTGAACGTCTCCTAATGTTTAAGCAATTTTCCTAATACTTGCTGTAGAGCCATTTTCGATTTCGTTAAGCATCTGTTTTTCAATGTGAAGAGTAACTGTTTAAGGGTGTTCAGTTCCAGTGGTACGTTTTTTAAAACTCCAGGATTCACTAAGACGTTGAAGTTAGACTAAACATTGTATGTTGCGGGATAACAAGTCTGGATAACGTTCTTCATGAAGGCGCCTGACTGCTAATACATTGCCGCCAGCATGACCATAAACGTAGTGCATATCGCACATTTCACTATTTGTGTAGCTTACCATTTTAAAGGCCGTAAATTGTACACGAAAACACCTGTTGTACGAGTATTAAATGAGAGATGCACAACTGTTGATTTTCGCAAATCCTTGATGAGCAATTTTTAGAAAAGAAAATAATGCGATAAAAAAGACATTATGTAATTATTATCTCTCTAAAAGAAAAACTAATTGGCTATGTTAAATGTCTTTTTTTGTAATGCATACCTGTATATACTTATTATTTTTTTTGACTAAAAAAAATGTTTTAGAAAAAAAACAAGTTTCTAAGTGAGACAAGTTTTTAAATGGAATTTCTTCAATCGTAAATTATCAACTCCGCAAAAGGATGCCATGAAAAAAACCATTAAGGATTGTAATTTCAATTTTATAGTAAACAGAAAAATGCTATTAATTTAAAAATTTGTAGCAATATTAGTTCAGAACGATTTTGGAAGTACATAAAGAAAACATACCAAAATTAATGTTGATGTATGAATTTGCAATATTCATTGTCTTGTGGAAAAAATCTTTTACGTGATGCATTATGTGCTAGGATACAGCATACAGTACTGACTTTAGTCCAGGAGCCTTGGGTCTATGTATGCCAAATCAAGAGGCTCCAGTGGAGGAGAGATATTGTATTTATTATAAAAATAATATTAATTTATTTCCTCTTATAGAGTTCTACACTGATGACGTCGTAGCCACAGAAATATATACGGGAGGGGAAATAGATAGTTGGTGATCTGCTCAGCTTGTCTTTATCATGAGAAGAATATATCTCTAGAGACTCGGATAAAATGAGCAATTAGCATATTTTCATTCATGTCTCCAAGAGTTGATGCTATACTCCCGGTATTGCTGCAGATGAGCATAGAAACCTTGGTCCCCATTTTAAGCAATGTCTGCGAAGACAGCATCGCTCTCGGTTACACACTCCTGTCACGCAGATCGGTAAACGTGACGTTTATTCCTAATCCTGTATTTTTGGATATAGAGGGAGCTTTGGACAGTATCCTTTTTGATTTCATAAATATCAGCATTTTGTGGAAGGGGACTAAATGACATGTTGTACCATAATGAGGAGTCAAGTTGTGAAAGCAACATTGGTTGATGAGGCAACTGTCTGCAAGGGGGTGCTGTTAACCTTTTTGTGAGGTTTAGTTGTAGATGGTGCACTGGATATCTTAAACATGATACAAAAATTATATATTCCCAGTGTTACGGGGACGATATAATTGTCCTGGTGGTCAGGAAGTACAACAGCGTTGTATTAGAGCTCTCAATCTTGCAAATGAGTGGTGTGGAAGGAAAAACTGCCAGTCAGTATAAAAATTCAACCTTCCAAGTACAGAAATTAGTGTTTTTTAAACAACACTATATTCTAAATTATTTTTTGTGTATGTAAAGATTTAAAATGGAGCTCCTTAATGCGGCCCTGGTCCAAAACAAAAAAATTGCCACGACAGCCGATTTCCAAAAAGTATTAACATTATTATCTGGCGTTTATTTATTATTATCATATCTATCTGCAGTTATTCGTACTAATTTTCATGAACATCAAAAGTATACGAATGTTATTTAATGGTCCCCATATGACAATAATTTTATCGATTTTCGATACCCACGCTATTTCTGCTTTGCAGAGTAGGTACTCCACACTGGTTCTGAAATTCCAAAAGAATCGGTCAAACGAAATGCGATGTGGTCAATGAACTTTTGTCCCATTCCTTTCACATCTTTACACAAACAAGAATAACGTCACGGCAAAAACCTATAAATAGGTTTATTATTAACGAAGATGACCGACAGTAGAACGTGGATGTACAATTATTTATTTGCCTCCGAAGTGTTTCATTTTAACGTTAAGCTATCAGGACAATGTATTAATCCTTAAATATGTTTTACAGTACGCAGAGACGAAAGTACAATTGCGTTTATTAAAATTGTAATGGTTTATCTACAGGGTTAGTCACTATAATCTGACAACTTATTGTGAGTTTATTATTGAAATTACAAAAAAGTTTTTAATACAAAAGTTTTAGCTTCTTTTATGAATTTTTATAATACAGTATTACAAAAAACAATTGAATAATGGAAATTAGTAAATTAAAGATTTTTTTTAATTGGATCACCTTATATATTAGTGCATGCTTGGCTTCGTTAATTTTTTTTCTTTTCAAAAATATATAATATGTTACTTTTCGAAATATCTTAGTTTAAAACAATTTTTGAAAAAACAGGAGGGAAATTTATGTCTGAGGGATCGCAGTGGCTATGGACGAGGCACTCGGAACAAACAAATGACTTTGACAGAAGTTTATTTATCATCATTAATTTATTTCCTATAACAAACTATTTTAACAAAGAAATAATGTTTAGTGAGAACGAACAATTTGAAGTTATCCGTTTATTTTATGATAATAATAAAAATCATTCCTAAATTTAACAAAGCTTAACTTTAACAGAATTTGAATACCTAATTAATAAAAACCAACTAAAACACAAATGGTCACAGATGCTCAATGTGACCGCCGTTATTATTGATGCACTTCGTATACACCTCATTAATTTTCAGAACTGCATTTAGTATGAAATGGGAATTAAATTTCACTTAAATTTTGTATACATTGATCACTTTATGTCTTAATTCATGTATGTTTACACTAGTTTTCTTATAAACCTCGTTTTTTAAGTAACCCCACAGAAAACTGTTCAAGGGTGTAAGGTCTGGGCTATTTGAAGGCCATTGAATATTTCCTCCATTACCAATCCACAAATCAAAACTATTATTTAAATAATTTCGTACTGCTCTGTTTCTATGCGGAGGCGCTCCGTCTTGGTGCCAAATTAAATTGGTATAGTCGATCAGCGGCAGGTCTTCCAATTTATTTTCTTTTGATTTTCAAGAAAATGCAGGTATCTTTCCCCAGCCAAAGCACCTTCATAAAATAGTAGGCTAATAATTTTATTTCTCAAAGAGGATTTTCATTTGCTCAGGTATGAGTATTTTTTCTATTATAAATGCCAGCTGTTGTAAAAGTCGCCTAATCAGTCCATAAAATCTTTTCAAAATAGTTTAGGTCGCCATTTTCCAAGCGCAGAATTTCTCTGCAGTACTCTAATTACTAAATTTTTTTATTTTGAGTGAGTTTTTGGACCGGCATAGTTTTACAGGGGCGGTATTTATATTTATGTAACGTTCTAATAATTTTACTTTGGCTTATTTCTAAGTGTCTTGAAGCATTTACAGTGGACTCTTGTGGTCTTTCTACAATAATATAATATTTGAATTTACCATGGTAAACCTCGAATGAATATTTGCTTACCTTAAAAATATAGTAGTATAGTTAGTTCTAATTCTTCATTTGGAATAATTCTTCGTTTCTGTCTTCCAAGAGATTTTGTTTCTCTAAAGCGTCGCTCAATGTCGTAAAATGCAGCTCGAGATGAAATATACTCGGCGTGCACTGCATTCACATTATTATTATTATTATTGTAAAATAAATGGCTAACTTTAAATTTTTCGTTTTCACTAAGTAAACATTATTTGTTTGTTAAAATAGTTTGTTATACAAAATAAATTAATTAACTTCTGTCAAAGTCATTTGTTTGTTCCGCGTGCCTCGTCCATAGCCACTGCGATCCGTCAGACATAAATTTCCTTCTATTTTTTCAAAAATAGTTTTAAACTGAAATATGTCGAAAAGTCCTGAATCAAACAGTAATATATCATATATTTTTGAAAAGAGAAAAATTTAACGAAGTTAAGTATGCACTAATATATAGGTTGTTCCATTAAAAAAAAATGTTCTTTAATTTAGTGATTTCCATTACTCAATTGTTTTTTTCTAATACTGTTTTTGTATTAAAAACTTTTTTGTAATTTCAATAATAAACTCACAATAAGTTGCCAGATTATAGTGACTAAGCCTGTACCTATCTATGTGTATTGAAAAATAAATTTCATTTTGACACATAGTTAGACAATTAAGTACTATCAAGGAAAAATAAGATAATTAGAAAGTCATTTATGTGAAACCGTTTTTAAACAAAGAAAATGTTCTTTAAACAAATTTTCAAATGCTTTATATAACGCAGTGTATATCGAAATCGCCCTGTATTTAAAAGTATTGAGAAGAAAGCTGCAGTATAAAAAAAACTGATTTTATACGTTATTTGAAAAAGGATCTATTAAAAATCGAAATTAACTAATCTCGTGGTACATAAAGGAGCGTATCTGAAAAACTTTCATGTGAAAAGGTTTTTACTTACCTATAGTCACTAAGGAACAGACTGGCGTATCATATGTTGCCTTAAATATCTCATAGAGGTAACAGTCGGCTAGAGCACCTTATGTGTTACTTGTTTGAAGGTATGTAGGAGGCGGAAGGGTTATGTCAGATGTACGGTGGGGTGTGGGAAAATTACACAGGTGGTACAAGTAGAGGCTGGGAACCTATATTCATTCTTTTAAGTCTCAGGTAATCTATAAGCACCTCTTGGCGCAGTTGATTCAAATAAACAGGAAGGAAATGTGTATAGAAACGAAAAATCATTATATTAATAGAAGTGCAAACAACTGAAAAGAGAGGGATGTTCTTGAAATTCATAACAGAATTCTATAAAATATGTGAAGTATTACCATTTTAATATAATTCTTGGGACACTTTTACCTGGAATATAAAATAAATGTGTTTTATTCTTTGAATATAGTTTCCATTCTTTTGTACCATACATTGGTACCTACTTAGTACTTATTGAAATATGTGAGGATGGTTTCTAAGACGCTGATGTTACTATTGTTACTAGAGTAGCACCTACGTACAAACACCTTCAACAAAAAAGAAGAGCTGATTTATTGTACCTAATTCTACAGTTTTTCCTGCAATATTTTTTATAGAAAATGTTAGTTTCTTTTATTTTCAATATTTCTTCATAGTATAGATTTAGTCTTGTCTAAAAATTTTCTGGAATATACATAAGTACTCTATTTGTTATCTTGTGTTGTACCTATTTTGTTTATAAGCACATAATGTTAAATTATGTACCTTGGTAAAAGTACCAAGTATTTATCCAAATTCATTGTGAATTTAATAATTATTTAAAAAGAATATTTTCCAGTTATCCTCTTTTGTTTCGATCATAGAAATACACCATGTATTATTTTCTTGTACTCGGTAGAAACAGAACTATTAATCAATAATCAACTTGTTCTAAATATTGTTTTTCTCGTAACTATTCTCCTATAATTGAGATTTCTTTAATCTAAAGATAGATGAAGAGTTTTACCATGATATTAGTTTCATTTACTTTTGTATAAATTTTATATTTAAACATAATTTTAGCTTTACTTGTATTCTATAATTAAGATTTGAAGAAGGAAAATAAATTATATCGGTTTTTCTTCAAAATATGTGTCGATATAAAAAACTGACTTTGTTATACAAGGTGATATACTTCTTTATTGCTATGGAAGATATCATAGTTTTGCAATATTTTAAAAGTCTTTTGAAATAATTTATTTATCTTTTAAACTTAAGAGTTACGGCATCTGGAACTAATTTTCGTAGACTTATTCAAATTCCACATGTTGCGTAGGATGTACGTTTAGGGAGTGATTGTCACAATTTCCTATTTCCCATTCTAAAAATTTTTTGAGAAATATTGATCTCTAAACTTTAAAGAATAAGGATACCTTGTTTAATTTTGATAAATCTGTTTTTGAGAAATTCAGGGTTATATAAGAATGTAAGGGTGTTTTGTAAAATTTCATAACATCGATCGCATATGCCATAATAATTTCGCAATTTTAAATTTATTTTTGGTGGAGAAGATAAATGCGGCAGAATTTTGAACAGGATTTACGAAGATTGAAGTACATTATCTTGTGTAAATTTAAAATTTTTGAACGATAAACCATTAAAATATTTGTTTTATGGAAATTATTCAAAATGTGTGACATTCGATGTTGAGAAATTTGTTATTAAGCTACAAATGCATTACTCTATATAAACTAAATTTTTTGAAGAAAGTAAGTCAAAATTAAACAAACATTTTGTTTCTATAATAGTTTAGAGATCTATATTTTAATAATTAAATAAATAATTCATAATTATAATGATAATAAAAAAATATAAAATAATAATATAAAAGTTGGGGATGAAATAGTGACAATCGACATCTACCTATACCTAAACTACCCCTTACGTAAAATGTGGAATTTGAAAATTTACCAAATATCCTAACTCTAGATATAAAGTTTCAACTTTCAAAATATGGCAACTTTCTTGGCTATTGCTGATTTCACTTTTATTTATTATTTTATGAATTTGACCAAATCAATTTGACCAAAATGAATTTGATTAAACTTTGACGAAAATTTGTTCATGGCAAATTCACTTTCTTACCACGAAATTATTTTGATCAAATCCATTTGGTCAAAATTGCAATACATAAAACTTACTATAAGAATTTTCGAAAGCTGTCAATTTAGTTTTCGAACAATATATTTCATTTTCTGCCATATTTCATTTAATCTGAAAACAGACAATCATTAATAAAATGAATTTGTTAGTTTGGCGGTTTTATGACGTCACAATGACGTCTCCAAACTGTCTAATGTAAAGGAACATATTTATACAGAGCGTTTCCAAACATGGTGCCAGACTGAATTTGGAGAATGAGGAAATTTTCTTATGAGTATGGATCCACAAACGCTTAGTAAAAAACAAAATTTTTTAAATATTTTTTATATTATCAAATGTAGTAACCTTGCGGGGAAATACATTTTTACTACTATTTATTTTTATGCACTTTAATGATACATACTAGTTATATGATAAATTAAAAAAAAAATGTTGTAGAATTCTTTATTGTCATATTTTAGTTTTGTTATAGTTTCAATAAAGTCTGAAAACAATGTTTAATGTTAATTTTCTCGAAAATAAGGCAGATTATCAAAATCTAACAGGAGTTTTTTGAGATTATCGAAAATACCACCGGCAATGTTTGAAGATAAAAAAAAACTGTCTGAAAACTGAGTTTGAGTTTGATCCGATTACAAGGAATTATCTAAAAAAACTGTCAGTGACAGGCACCTTATAGCATTTTTTTGAGTTTTTGGACCAACACCCATAGGAACTCTTGCTAAAAGTGATATTTTCTGTATCCCTTTTCAGTTTGTCTTTGTATACAAAATCGCATTATTTTTTAAATTTATCCATGTTTGTTTAAGACAATATTGATCTGTTTTTTAAATTTTTATTATTTACACTTCTATTCAGATAAGAGAGTAAAATATTTTGATTTGGTAATTTTCATTTTCATTTTTGACGAATGAAAATGTTCACAATCTTTTTTTTTTGTTTGAACAAAACTGTAATGTTATCCTCGGAGCTATTTGTCCTTTTACACAATGTTGAAAGGACACATTTACGGATTTATTTTTATTTTTACGAGATATACATTTTTAATTACTCTCTTTACGTTTTATTAAAAGAATTCATGGTAATTTGTGATGTTTTCCTCAATATATGCATATAGGAAAAAATATAAATGTAAAATTAGTTGAAATATATGTGTTTATTTATACAAAACAATGGGAATCGGTTTTAGTATTTATATGGTTACGGCGAAGTTGCTGTGGGAATATTTCAAGTTCCACACCTGCAAAGTCGCAATGTCGAGGTGAATACGAACGAAGAACCACGCTAAAGAAGCTCAAGAGCGAGGTGAGGTGGTGGCGCGGTTACAAGGAACGGGTTTGGTTCACTAGGCAATCAGAGGTCGTTGATACTATGGCCATAGCCGCTTCTGGCATTGCACTCAGTCACTTTTATTGCGCAATTCCACTTTTTATCTTGTATTTAACATTCACCAACCAACATGTGGAAGCATTTTCGGTGTTTATTGGTATATTTAATCGTGCTTGACTCATTGGCTGTTTCGATTAAATAAATGCATAATGTTCACATTAAATCCTTTACATTTTCTGAAATTGTTTATTTGTAGAGTTTTATCTGTTTGTTAACTTGCGACATTTGAAAGGGAATAATGAATCGAAGAACCTCAGAGGTTGTTGGTTGTTGTAATGCATTTAATCGTTGCCTCTGGCAATATTAACACTTAACTATATTTTCAAAATTTTCGCCGAAGTTCTTAAGAAGGTCTCAGCCGCCTTCAAACATCAATGCCGCAGTAGGCGATACCGCTGGAGGTCGACGTTGTCAGCAAAAAACTGTCCGAGTTTCAGATTTCGGAAAACCAAAGCTTCTCCAAACAATGCAAGATTCGAACTGAGAAACCGCGCTACAAAATACCGTACCAAATCCGACTACAAATCCATTATCAGTTCTAAGGGACTACAATCCAAAGATAAGCAAAATCTAGAGAAGCCAATTGTCTTAATTTAAGGAGGACTTTTGCGGACCCATCAAAGACTGTGATTGAACGTCGACCCTGATGCAATGACCAGGATTGGAATATGGCATGTACGTGTAGTACGACCCAAAGTTTCTAATTGCATGTCATACAATCAATTACGAATGAAATAGTGACTTATTGTAAACAAAACTTTTTTCTATAATTCCCAAATTTGTGCAGTTCAAAACATTGTTAAGAATTTTTACAAATATTTGCTAGTATATTGCTCCCGGCCTAGACCTCAATTCTAGAGCCCCAACCACTCAGACATTATACAATCCTGCAGTCCATATCGGCTGTCTTCAATAAAATGCCATCTCTGTTACAGGAGTAGTGGACCGTCCCTAAGAGTTGTCTCCTGGAATGTCGACGGATTCCTGGGCGACAATTACTGTTGCGGATGGGTCTAATTCTCAAGTTTTAGGTGAAATTCAACTATCTATTGTTTTAGATAGTAGAATTAGACTTATTAAGACTGTAGTGGTTTTAGGTTATTCTTGGGATAGACTTCTGGGAGGTATCTTAAACAATACATACAGTTTTGGTGAGGATAGGGATCCATCCACATATTCTGTATTATGATTTTAATAGAACTGCTGACTAACTTTTTCTGTAAACTTTTTCAGATAATATGATCCTCTCAAGTTGTTAAGAAATTGAACTGTGAATATCGTTTCTGTGTAGACTTCAGGAAAGTGACTAAGAGAAATGCTTATCCGATGCCATATATGAATGTGATTTTATTCGATTAAGGAATGCCAAGGTGTTGTCATCTATAGACTTAAAAAGTGCATATTGGCAAATACCACTTGAGTAGAAGTCCAAGGAAAAAACAGTATTTACAGTTCCCTGTCGGGGCCTCTACCATTTCAGTCGAATGCCTTTTGGACTGCAAAATGCCCCAGCATGTCTTCAGCTGTTAGCAAATTTAGATCTATACCGTGATCTATATCTATATTGTGATTATCCCAGACTTCAGTATTCATCTCTAATTACTATTTAAAATTCTTTATCGATTTTTGATCGCTGGTTTGACTGTAGACAAGGAAAATCGTGAGTTTGTAAGAATTGCGATGAAGTATATTATAGAGTTTCAGACCAGATCCAAGAAAAAATGAAACAGTGGTTAATTTTCCTACTCTAAATACAGTAAAAGAGGTTCGTAGGTTTATTTGTTTAATTTCATGGTAGTTTATTGTTTTAATTTTGTAGTATCGGGGATTTGTTCAAAATTTTGCTACTCGAATGCTCCATTAACATGTTTAATAAAAAAATTAACCTTTTCTTTGGGATAAAGCTGCTGAAAAAGTATGTATTTATAGATATTAAGTAATGTAATCAGTAATCAGCACCGATTTTGACATGCCCTGATTTTTCTCAACCGTTTACTATCCAGACAGATGCTTCTCAGGTAGGAATTGGCTGCATTCTGAGACAGGAAAGTAATAGCGTATGAAAGCCGAGCACCAACAGCTCATGAAACAAAGTTCAGTAAGGCCGAATTACAATGCTTGGCAGTGGTTTTCAGCGTGAAGGAGTTGCGCTTTTATCGAAGGCGTACATTTCACGGCCATTACAGTTTAAAATTGCTTCATTATCTTAAAAATCTTGAAAGTAGAAGGCTTACAAGGTTTGGATTTTACAATTAATTGTTCATAGAAAAGCTAACTATAACTATTAGTGGCTGTTTGCTTGCAGACCATTTGAGTGGCTATATCCGTACTTTTACCACAGCCTAGGCTGTGCTTCTACCACAAAATTGGAACCCCATAACGGAACCCTACTGTTATAAGTTCGACTACCAACGTCTCGAGAATCGGTCGAGTACCGGTATGGCGCCCAGGAGATCGTGTCAGCTGTGCGTTGGAGACTGATAAGTACCTATTTTGGAATAGTTTTTTCTTCCTTTTGGAATTTTCGTTCTAAACGTACGTTACCACTTTGCGAATATTTTTACCTGCAGTCAAACCAAACTCTGCCAATTATTTTTGGCCACTTAATTATATTTGTGATGTTTGGTCATTAACAATATTTAGGATAACACCTTTTAAGCTAAAGTTTTCTTGTATTGCAGTTGCGTTGAGATCATAATAGATCTTAACTGATTGATTTTTCCCCTTATTATTATTACTTAATATTACAAGTAGTTGTATTAATTTTTATGTTCGTGGACTCGAAATATGTTTATTTTCTTAAAACCATTCCCAGTCTATCTTGCAACAACCAAGTCATACTTATACATATTTTTTTCTGGTGCGTTCATGGCTATATATATTTTTACTTGATGTGTCATTTACATTGCATAAAATACAAATTGTATGTTCTGTACATACCCATACCTACATATGGAAATTATCTTTGGTTTTATATAATTTCTCGTAGGTAAACATGCAATATTAATAAAACTTGTATATCATAACTGTTTTGATGGCGATTATGTTATTTTTATTGAAATTAGTATTACATAATTGTTATAGAAACTTGGATACATATTACATGATGTCAAGCTTAAAACTTTATACAGCCCTAAGAGATATTTAGATTTCAATTACCATTTTAATAAAGCATGAAAGTTGTATACATTTACCTACCTATATAAATTACATAATAACAAACACATGCGTTTAGTTATTTGAAAAAATCTTTTCTTGTTCAATACCACACCCTGAGATTGTTGTTTAGATTCGGTGCGCCCTTTACTAATTAATAGAGACTTAGGGAATTATCAAATTTATTATCATATTACTTTTTTCTCTAAGATAGCTTACTCAAACATGAGCGCACATGAGATATTGAGTAATTACGCTATGATCTTTCAAATAAGGTTTAATTCTCCTATTTTCCGTTAATTATAATAACGACTAAAGAGTGAGTTTTTTGTATACCTCAGTTAACTGCAGTCACCATATTGTTTATATTTTCTTATCAAAGATAAAATTATAATCGTAAATGGCAACTATACATAGAGCAATTTACTTAGCTCTTACCTACCAGATGACGGTTGCATAACTTGGATAATTTATTCCAACAGGTTGGTAGATTGCTTTTTAATTATAAAGTTGTGGCAATCTGTCGAACACATAACTGTACCGTTAGAACGATAATTACATTCCTGGAATAAAACTAAGTTAAATATAAATTATTGTTATACATACATATGATACCAGAGGAAATTTATAAAATTCAAAAAAATTCTATAAGAAAAGTATCTGGAATTTGTCAATAAAACGCAATATATTCAATTAATCATTAAAATTTATTTTATGTCCTTCAAAATGGGCTCCATTTGAAGCAATACACTTTTTCGACGAGCAACTCAGTCCTCAAAGCACTATTTAAACGCATATTCCGGTACAGACTTCAACTCCTTCAGCGATTTTTGTTTTATGGCTTTTATCGACTCAAACGATCCATGACTTGGAGAAAGAGGAAAACTCTGCAGGGACCATATCAGGCGAATACGGTGGTTGTTCGATGACATTTGTTGAGTTTTAGTAAAAAAAATTCTTACACAATTATCACTCTGTGTGATGGTGCATTATCGTGGTGCAAAATCCAAGAATTGTCCTTCCATAAATTTGGTCTTTTACGGCGGATACTCTCTCTTAAACGTTTCATAACGCCCAGATAATATCCTTTGTTGACTGTTTCTCTATACACATAGACTGACGTAAATCACAAAATCGGATTACTAAGCAGATGCAATTTTAGTATTGGGACTTTTAACAGGTCATGAATGTGTTAACCAACATCTGAGTGGAATAGCTCTGAGAACCAAGATGAGGAACAAATTGTTTAGACGTGAAGACGAAGGCTGCACACACACTTTTGTCAGTCCAGGATGTTTGACAGACACAGCAAATATTTGCCTTCGCACGTAGCACAGGCCTGTTTTAAACCCTTACTAGCGGCATGCACAATGGGTCACAACACAAGACCTGAGCTGTGGTTTGGTTGGGCTACAATACATACATCTATTCTATTAAGCATGATCTAGGCACGTAATAAATTGGATTTTATTTAACAAATTTCTGCATTTAGTCCGATGAAATATTTGTAAAGTAAATATTACAATAGTTGAGAATCTAATGCAATTTTCTCTATAATTCATTTCGGTTCTACCTTGAAGAAATCCTACTCAAATATTACTTGGTATACAGAATATTCCATTAAAAAAAATTAGTCAATTCCACAAAAAATCGTTACTTGGTACTGTAATTGATTTAGTAATAGCAGGGATTTAATTGGTAATACCTTGTATAGGTAAATTTCATAAGCTAAGTTGGATCGAGAACTACTGTTGTCGCGACTAAATAATGGCGACTGAATTGTAAGAGGCTCCATGGTAACACATGCGATATAGGTATGTATTTTGTCGCCAGATGGTCGCGACGATGCAAACTTAACTCTTAACAAATTGCATGTCGTATATATGCATTTTATTTTAAAATTAGTTTGACTCATAGGATTGGTAAATACATTTGGATAGAGGGTGCCGGGAAATGAACGGGCTTTCAAAAATATTTTTTTTATTCATTTTTTAAATAATTATGTTGCTATGTCACGCCCTGATGTTCACCTTTGACAAAGACCAACAATACAAGTAGTAATTTCATGTATAATTTTTTTTTAAACAGGCTTTTAGTGCCACCATGCATTGTCATCCAAACTAAACGTCTATGAAAATTTCAGCTCAATCGGTTGGAGGTAATTGTTTTAAAATTCAGTCGCAAGATTTGACCCATACTAACAAGGTAAGTTAAATGAAAGCTTGTGATTAAATAAAAGCTTGTAAAAATAGCCACTAGGTATAGATAAGATGTTATTATTTCTACATTTTAGGTACTTTGGGTTGTATTTTCAAGTGGCGTCATTGCAAATGGAATACTTTTAGAAAAAAATTAATATTGGAAAGATAATGTCAAAACTGTTGACAATATGACTATATTAATGTGAATAATTTTTTACCTAACCAATACCTATTTACCCTTTATAAATATTTTTTGAAATAGATACATATCTTAAATTTTTTTGTAGTATGGTCGCTTTTCATTGCTCGATGTGTTTTTGTGGTTTTGCACTTTGATCTGTTCTTAAAAACAAAAAATATACTACAATTAGATAAAACAAAACAAAAGATTTTGTCAGAAGGTATTTATTTGTGGAACATCCTGTACAGATTACTTTTAATAAATTTACATAGCATTTTGTTTGTATTACATATCAGTAGGTAAAGAATCGAGTGATATTATTATTTGGTTTCACATGTGAAAAAAAAAGGGAAAATAAAACAAAATTTTTCTTTCTCAAAACAGTTTTTGCTTCACAATTCTTAAAAAATATGACGTTTGTACAAACATTTTGCAAGTTTTGTGTTTTATTTTGTTAGGTACTTTCATATTAGTAAGAGCAAATTTGTGGTAAACTTTTGTACAGTTTATGATAAAAGCACCGTATAAAAGATTTGGTATCTAATTTTGTTTTTTTTTTTTGACAGGATTGTATTGGATTTATTTATTCGTATTTTATATATCCTATACATTTTCCCTAAATCAATGTGCTTTACCAATTTGGTATCTATTCTTGACGCCCATTATTTCACTCCGAAAAACATAGCATCTTTCAAATCGCAGGAATACTAAACCCTCTTTGTTATTGAGTGAAACATACAATAAACAGATGCACTCAATATCAATCGTTTTATGTAAACAGTTACTTTTGTTTTTTATGTTTATTTTGACGATGAATATCATTTTGTATATGATACAACGCCGTTGTTCCACCACAGAAAAAGTAAAAATAGTTGTACCTGTTGAAAAAATACGTTTCTCTGAATTATTTTTCAGCATATTTCTTTCCATTTATTGCATTTAATTTTCATATACTTATAATTCATTCGAACGAAATCAGTTTGCATAGCAACAAGTTAGTTATGTAATAGTAAATATCTAAGAATAATATAATCAATTCTAATGTGACATATGAAAAAAATATGCATTACAGTCAATATCATTGTTCATATAAAAATGATAATTGAACTTTTATATTCATTTTTATTTGGTGAGAAACTAAACAAAATCATTTAGTGACACCAGTTACAATGTTATACCAAGTGTTCCATTCTTAACATTTTTTGTCGATTTCAAATTATGATTTTTTTTTATTTTGAAGATAATATCCTATATTTTTGTTACATATTATTTTTTGTATTATTATTGTATTATTTTGTGTATTTTTTGTTTTAGGTTAAAACTTTGTAGATTTTTGGAGTTTTGTAACCGTGAAACTGGTATATCGTACATCTAATAACATTTTTGAACTTATATTTTAGTATAATATCACACAACAGCTTATGCTTTGCCAAAAATGAAAAGTGAATCTCTTTTTTATAAATTATATTATAGGTATCATAAAATATCAGAGAAATATTCACAAAATCATAGTTTGCATAGCCTAAAAATCACATTTAATTATTATTAATCACTCGATATTTTTTAACTGAAAATATAATTATGTCTTAAATTACGACTATATACCTATATTTTTGCCATATTGTTCATTGAGCATTTTTTTTGCTATTAATTAATGAAACTACGGTACCTACTTCTGTAACTAACTTTTGTAATTTTTTGTTTGTTAAGCATATTCAGAGATCTGTAACACATAATGACAAACAGCGGCATATTAAAAATGAAGAACAATTCCTGGTCTAAATTTAAAAACAATTTGTTATATAAACATTTCCCCTCGAACGCCTCATACGCGTATTCATTTATAAGAGATAGGTACCTATATTGTAAATATTAAAGTTTAAAGAAAAATTGCTTACTTTCCTATCAGTAGCATTGTCCTGAATGGATTTTATATTTCCAATGCTTTTTTGTCATTTTTCAAATAGAAAGATGTATGTATCTACAAGGACGCTATTTTGACATCTTTATTATATTTTTTTCAATACTAAGCTTGAGAAAGGCACAAACGGCAGAGTCTCCAAATGGCAATTTTAAAAAAGAATAAAGTCGTTGCTCCGAACCAGTTAATTTCTTTACTTTGCCTAAATATATCATCTTGACAAATTACTATAATGTACCAAAACTGTAAAAACTGGGCAGAAAGTCGTGAGAGTAGTTTTGTTCCAAATAAAAATTCTACTTGATGGCAATTCCTTTCCAGTTGTGTACCACACTGTAAAAAAAATTCACTCAAATTTCACTCAATTTCTCTCAATAATGAATCAATTTCTGTCCACACCCGATCGAGTGAAAGTTTCACTATATTAGTATGAGTACAACTGAGTATGAGTAGTACAACTATTGCATCAGAAATGAGTGAGTTTTACTCAAATCAGAGTTACTGCTAGATATCAATTGAGCGACTTTTAACTCTATTCTGAATATATAAAGCTAATTGAATGTAGAGTTGACTTTTTCTCTAATATGTTTTATATTTAACTATTATTGAGTAATTTTTTACTCAGACTTGGTTTTTAATTAACTAAATATTGAGTGCAAAAATAAATCACTCATAAATGATTAATTAGGATATACAATGTTGAAATTAATTCACTTCGCGGGGCCTTCTCCTGTCCTGGTTGAGACCCGCCAGCTGAGACCCGCCGCCTCCGGCTAAGGCCTGTTTTCTGGCGATCACATTTTTCTGGAGCATCTAACGGGCCCCTATCAACTGTGGTCGAGATTTCAGAAGCAATAGCTATGTAAGCGGTGCCACCTTCACGCCGCCATTCAAATTACTCGAAATAAAATACATTTAAACACACTCACTGAGGACATTTACTCTGATTTAGGTATAAGTGCACCAAATACGAGTTTACGTGAAGAATTTATTTAAGGAGTACATATATTTGAGTGAAAGTACTCAGTTTTAGTTTAAATATAATCACAAATGAGTAAAATGATCAAAATGCCCAATATTCAGTGAAAATGTACTCAATAATTTCACTGAATGGGTTCACTTCGAACCTTTATTGCTGTCACTCACACCGATTTTTTTACAGTTGCATATTTATTTGAGGAAAATATAACTAGTAAATTTAATATCTACGCTACTATGTGCAGTAGAAATTGAATTTTTTCACATTAAATGTCATTTTATTCATGCATACAAAATTTCGTTTCAATATATTCATTTACTGATAACAATTTCTTTGAAAGCTTTAACATTTTGTATCTCATAAAATAGGGCAAATGTTTATACCTATCAGTAAACATTATTACATATGGACAAGGAAAACGCTCCCTTTTCGACACGTCGCGTCGTTGTATTTATTACATTATGAATAAAGGTACTTCATTAGTTGGAGCTGGTGGCGACTTCAATAGTAGATTACGCAGCGAACTTCATTCAATTTTTAAAATCCAGTTTTAGATATCTATTTTCATTGGTGTTATGTATGAAATATTTTAACCGAATATTTTTTGATAATGAAAAAGTCTTTGTAATTTCGGACGGCGGACAGCGATTCCAAACTGTTTCCAAACAACGATCATAATGGGAGAAAAAAGTTGTATTCGATTACGAAAAAATATCTGTTTATTTAAATAGGATCTTGTGTAGATAAATGTAACCCCAGGTAACCAAAGAGGTTGCGGAAAGGATAGGGTAAACAAAGACAGAAATTTATCTCCACAAAGACCGTTTTTTTTGTAACTGGGTGATTTAAGTGGGGGAATTATTACTTTAAAACGGACTTAAAACTTAACTGCACAACGATTCAGCCATAAATTAGCATTGTGGTGGTGGGTGAAAGAAATGAGAAATTGACATGATGTGTAGTGGTATATGTTATCCACCTCTTCCTACATCTATGCAGGTAACCATACTTACTAGGTTCGTTTCGTGACCCATAATTAAAGTTATCATTAAAAATGATTTTAATTAATTGAACAAGTAGGTAGGTATATTATTGGAAATAGTTAAAGTACAATTATGTGTTTACTTCAAATAATTATAATCCCATTTTGTTTATAGGTAAGTGAGTATATGTAGCTGTGGTTTTATAAAATATAGAAAATACATTCAAAATATTTAAGTACAAAAAGGTCAGTACTTGAATACCTACTAATCAAAGATTGTTCTTCAATTGTTCAAGATGTATCATTAGAACAAATGTCAGATTTTAAAATCGCAAATATAATATTCGTTTTATAGATACCTAAGTCCCTTTAATGTTTTTGCATGAAAATGTAAGTAGAAAAATACTTAAATATTTTAGTTGAACAATTTTTGGGCAATTTGCCACGTTGTTGGTTTAGAGTTCTTGACGTTTCGAGAAATATATCGCTTCCTTCTTCACAAGGAACTTTGAAAATGAAGAAAGACAAGACTGGTATTTATAGTGTGTTGGTGTGCAGTGGTCATGATGTTCTGATGCACGGTTTGAAGTCGCTGATCTTGTTTCTGTCTTCGGATTTTACGAATGGGTGGTTTCAAAATTCCAGGTAGCTTGAAAATTCTGATTTTTCTGGATTTCTATCACTATTTTCTAGGATCTCGATTAAAATATGTTCTTTTTTAATAGAATTTTGGTATACCTGCTACCTGCTCTGTGGCCCACTGTTATTTTTTTTGGTTATTTGGTTGTTTCTTTATTTATCTGTGAATACTTGTAATGGGAGACAGGTTATTGCCAGATATGTCTCTTTTACCTTGTTCTTAGGAGTCTTAATGATGGCTTAATCAATATTTCCGCTAGTACCTAAATTAATTTCCTCCAAGAGCTAATCGTAGAAGATGTACCTACTTCCTAGTCCAAGTGGTTCCGGTTCGCAGATAATAAGTGGTTGGTGTATTAAAGTGTTGCCGATACTTTCTGACGAACTTTCGGCATTCAGATACCTATCCGTGCTTTCTGTAATCGCCCTAGGATACCATCCAAATTTCTCTTGACAATGTGATCAAGGAACGGAAGGGTACCGTTTTGTTCCAACTCCATGGTGAAGCTTATATCCGTATGTATTCCATTCACGTGTTTCAGAAATTCTTGTAAGTTATTATATCTGTGAGACTATCGTCCACATGTCTGAACCAATACCTCGGCTTTAAATTTGCTGACTCGAAAGCTTCCATGTAGATATTCGCCTTTGTTGGAGACTAGAGTGAACTCATTGTTCATAAAATTGATCCCTTATAGAGAATAGCATCCATCTAGCCACATTTTTGCTCAGTCTACTAAATTGTTGGAATCATTCTTGTATTCTACGACGAGCCAATTCAGTTGCTAATCAAATTTTCAAAATTTCTAATTGTACTTTTCTCTGCATCGACTACATCAATGCTGTATATAGTAAAATTTAAGTGAGTGCATGTTATTCTTTTTCAAATAAATTAAACTCGTAAGTATGAAACATATTTTAAGTACTAATATTAATATTTTCGATCAAATTATATGAATTATAATATTATATTTTGGACTTTATTTAGAAGAAGAAAAAATAATATATTAACTGCATAATATTGCTTGTGTTTGTATCCTAGCCGCCAAGCATACGCAGTTGATAATGTAATTTACGTTATCAAAATTGGTCGCGTGTTTGCATTATAGGGGCAGTATCGTATTTACTATAATCATAGTAAATTTTAATTATTTAAGTGACTTCCGCATAGATATTTCTGAAATAAAACCCTTCAATGGCATGAGTACATTATCTTCAACAATTACAGTGAAAACATTAATTTCCTATTTCTTTTTTCTTATTCCTGTTTTACATATATTTTTGAATTTGCGCGCTAGTCACCTGCTCACCTACGAAGGGGCTATCAGGATGCTCGAGCGTCCTCACTGACAAGATTTCTTGGCCTTGGAATAATGGCCCATACTTTTGTAGCTAAAGACGAATTGACATGGCTATATGTTTTATTTGCGCTTTTGTGTTTTATTTATGTGAGGTTTCCGGCTTAACCTTCTTTTACACCAAACACTTTATGTTATGGGGACACTGTCGAGTATGAAGCTCTTGTGTCTCTTTATCACTGTCTTTGAACGCTAGGGTAGGGCGCTAAAGTTTATGTGTGGCCTGTATAGAAGCTTTGGGAGCTTGTGTGGAAGCTTTACTAACTTGAGTTTTGTTTGGAAGCTTTAGAGCTTGAGTCTATGGTGCCTCATTGCAGAGCTTGCGTATGGAAGATTTAGCAGCTTGAGGGTTTGTATCACGCCAGGGGTGGCATGTGCTACGTGAGCAATGGGAACGTTGAGCTCGGTTTAATTTTTTTGGGGGAAATTCAACTCAATTTTGAATGTTTTAAATTTGTGTCATTTATTAATATTTCTTGCATAATTGACAATAAATGAACGTAACAGTTTGCATATGTGAAGTAATGGAGCGTACTACTAGTACTGGCCAGGATCCGACACTGGTTATTAAGCTGCATGGTCTCTAGGTTGACGTTCGATCGCAGAGTACGTTGGCTTCGCAGAGGTTCCTGTAATAAGATCTGCGTCAGATTGGAATGGTGCTTTGGAATTACGCTCCTTTGTAGATTGTGGGCACCTCCAAAGGGTTGTGAGTCTGTAAATAATTTTGACTCATTGTGGCCCTAAGGACGTGTTTTAGTTCAAGTTTCTAATTTTTTGGACTTAGGTAGGTATCTAAATTTTGTCAACATTCGAAAGAGAGGTGAAAATTTTCATGCATTCTAGGTAATGAGGGGCACGCGTGGTCAACGTTGCTTAACATGGCTGATGAATTTTAGCGGCAATCATGGCTTGTAGTCAAATGGCGGAATATCTTCGAAACATACATGATAATTTTTCGCGACTTCCTACGCGGTTTGCATTTGCTTCCTCATATGCACTGTCAGTATCGTTTGGTACGACTGATAGTTTTAGGCGGCAATTATGGCTTTGCGATGGGAAACTCTAGACATTTTCAAAACTGTGGTGAAGATGTGTTTTCCAGCCCTGCGCTTTTCCAACTGCGGGTCCAAGGTTCCGGTAGCTTTGGCAAGACTGCGGCTTATCGAATTCTTTTCGAAACATGGGTGAATTTCGAATTGGTAATGCGGATACTGTTTTATCTGAATCTTTATTTCGGATCGCAGACAGCCCTAGCCAGTTTCTGAAAACCGTATATTAAATGATTGCACACAAAGCTGTAATGATCGTCTTACCACTATGGAGTTATTAAAGTAATTATACCCACAATCTAACCATAATACTGAGCAGAGTACTCTCATTACGAGTGCATTGTAATTCCAAATCAACTCATCCTAAGTCTAATTTGAAGGCAAGGAGCACCAGATGCAGAATAAGTTCCGCTGTAATGTTAGCGGAACCCATTAGTGTGGATTAACGGTATGGCCGGCTCGCCATTCCGTCAGGTGCGTTGAACCTGTACTTCGATCCGCGTGTCCGCGAGACCTCCTCTCTGCCCGCCCGTGACCATAGTTCCGCCAAGGTCCCGCCAGTTCATAACTATCGACTGCTGTTCAAACTCTTCCACGTTAAATAACAAAATTCGTAGAACGCTACCGCTGTTGGGATAACATTAAAATTTCTGTAAAGCATAGAATCTGTCCTATTCTTTAAGGGAATCTGGGATATTCCACAAACTTCTAGAAGTCGTTTAAATATAAATTCAACTGTCAAAACAGAAATTTTATATCTCCATGTGTTTGAGTTATAGGACAATACAATATTCATTTCTGTGACAAAGACCACGTTCAAATCCGAAATATGTATCTCCATTTATGCTTGAGTTACAGGGCGATATTCATTTTGATTACATTTTCGACCATTCGCGTAGAATCGACGACGATATTTTTGTTAGTGATTTCTGAGATTCCGCAGCTACACTGTACAAAAAAATCACTGAATATCACTGAATTTCAGTCAATTTTACTCAATAATGTTAAAATATCTACCCACACCCAATTGAGCGAAAAATTCACTCTACTAGTATGAGTACAACTAAAATTTTTTGAGTGACACTATTGCAACAGATGTGAGTGAATTTTACTCAAATCCGAGTTTCTGCTATCAAGTGAGTGACTGTTGATTCTATTCTGAGTATGTAAAATCAATTATGAGTTGACTCTCTCTAAATTTAACTATTATTGGGTATTTTTTTACTCAGACTTGTTTTCTTTTTAAATTTTAATTCAAATATCATCGTATTAATTATCTATTAAGCTGTCACAGTGGTTTCTACACAGATCTGTTTTAGAGACAATATTTTAGGTCTCGAAAAAAAAAAAACTGATCGGATGTATAGATTGCCATAACCTATATTGTATGTTACAGATACGTAAGTAAGTATAGGTAACGATCTAATTATCCAATTATTTAACCAAATATTAATTGAGACTCAATATTTTATTACTTATTTTAATTATTGTAATCAAACCACTGCATTTAAACATAATTGCCATCAAAATAACCGGATAAACGGATACTTGTCCAGTCATACACCACGCCACCAGATGACCTAATGGGGACGATGGGAATAGACAAAGACAACGCACGACAACCATAGAATGGGGATATTTACTATGATTTAGGTACAGGTGTACGAAATACAAGTTTATCTGGATAATTTATTTAACCGGTACTTTTATATGAGTGAATGTACTCAGTTTTAGTTCAAATATTATCACAAGTGAGTGAAATTATTAAAATATTCAATATTGAGAGAAAAATGCTCAATATTGAGAGGAAATGTACTCAGTCATTTCACTCAATGAATTCACTTTATTGCTCTCACTCACACCGATTTTTTTACAGTGATAAGAAACTAAGAGGATAATTTATTATTTTTTAAATTATTTCTTCGAGATTGTTTTTTCAGCCTTTATTTATACTCAAGTAACAGTGAAATTTTTTTTAGAGGGGTGATTAATTTGCATAATTTAATGAATAATAACTTCTTCTTAAGGAGAAATTAAAAATATATTTACAGTTCCGAGAGTTCTTTAAAAATAAAGAAAATTCATATTTCGATTTTGTCGTTTCCTAGTTTTTTTTTTCAATAAAAACATTTTTAAACATTTTTCAGACCACTTATATTTATCAATTCAAGTAGTTTGATAATTTCAGAAATTATTTAAAAGTTTATTATTTGACTTAACTTGATTTTTTATCAATAGGATTATTGACTTCACTTGTTACTAATTAATATGATTCAAGAAATTTAAAAAGAAACGCCTTAGCATTTCTATTTCAAATTTTCCACGTTTAGATAGCACGTAAAGACCAATGTACTACTCAATATTTTACGGACAACTGTGGCGTAGAGGCGCGGGCAACGTGATACTTTTTTAAAAATGTTTTTTAAACTACTGTTGCTTTTGTCAAATGGGCACAATACAATTTCATTTTTATTTTTAATAGCATACAGGGTGGTCCGTTTTTCATGGCTCACCATTGGCATCTGGGAAACCGTACGATATACAGGGTGACTCAAATTAGAAAATAGTTGCGCCTTTTCTAAAATCGCCATTTTCAGTTTTTTCGCAATATTTCAGGATCGGCAGCAGATATCTTTGATCTGTTTGGTTTATTTTAATGACCCTGAAAAGGCACAACTTTTTTCTAATTTGGGCCACTCTGTATATCTTACGGTTTCCCAGATGCCAATGGTGAGTCATGAAAAACGAACCACCGTGTTTGCCTAATATGAGGAACTAAAATAAATGCAAATAAAATAGAACTTATGAAATTACAGGTTTTACTTAGAAATAGCTGAACTTATCAAAATTTTTCAAGAGGTCAATTTCATAGATAATAAATTAAATTAAGGAAACAAAGGAAATTGTGTCCGTTTGACAAAATTAGCAGTGGCAATCTTTTTTCTATCCATAAAAAATATAAGGTCATAGAATATCACAAATGAATATTGTTGTTTTTGAGATAATATTTATCTCACCATTTCTGTTTTTTTTATGATCTGATCATTAGAATAAAATAGATCTATGGCTCTTTTTAAAATGAAGCAATTTCTTCTGAAATATTTATATCTACCGACTAGTACTTTTTATATAAAAACAGTGTTCATGACAGTGAAGAATAACCTTGCTTAGAATATAAGAAAAGCATTGACGTAGGTAGTTCTAAATTAATTATGAAATTTATAATCTTTACAAAAATGTTGCTTGATTTGATGTCGAAACTATATCGAAATTTATAAATTAACTGATATTTAGCTTCTTACTTTTTGCAGAAGAGCGACAAAAATCTTATCGCAATTTGCTACGGTCGAATTCTAGCATCTTTGTCTTATTCTTTTATATTTTAAGTTACGGATGATATAATCTTTGGTAAAAAAAATCATCTAAAAAGTAAGCTTCACATAATCTTCATTGGACATCCAATGCGGCCAAATTAAAAGCCACATCTGTAATTTGAGGCTTACTTAAATTAAATTCATTCTAAGACGAACAACACTTCCTTGTGGAATAAATATTGAGAGAAATGATCATTTACTTCATAGATAATAATTTTCTCACTAAAATAATTGACATTTTGTTGCTACGAATAACAAAATTAAATAAAGTTTATAACATTCAAATATACCTGAAGTCCCAAAATTAATTAAATATGTAATTAGAGACGTTTATATTGTTTTAAAACATTATGTAACCCCTCAAAATGCCGCACTCTCCTTAATAGTTCCCAATAGCAGCAATAGCAATAGTCTATACTTGTCTATAATTTTTTCACATGTTAACCAGATTTATTGCAAAACAAATTTCAGAAATGTAAAAAACAGCCACATGCAAAAAATGTGTAACAATTATTTCTACTTTTTGTTGGAATAAAAACACAACGTTAACTGCTATTATATGTGTACAAAAACTTTTTGTGTTTTTTTTTAACTAACATCAACGTACTTTAAATGTGTGCCATGCCATCGAAATATACATATTTTTTAGATGTGATCTTACCGTTAGCTACAATAAAAAACACATATTCATATTTTCATCAATTATTAACGAAAGTAAAATTATTTTTTAATAACTTCTCCAGACATTTAGCGATTAAAACACAATCAGTCATAGTAACTCAAGATCTGGATTATACAATATTTCAGTAATTTGGTATATGGGAATACTTTAATGTTTGAGTAGGAAGGCTATAATCGTCGTTTGCAGCAAGCAAAGAAACTAACGGTAAATGCGAGACCGGAAGTTCATCGTCGTTTTCAAAGCCTACTAGAATAAGGACTTTAACCTCAGTCTTGTGCCATTTTATTAGTCATGTTCTTCCAACAGAACAAATAGTGTACCAAGGGAAAAACCATAGCTAGCACTTACACGCTGACTGTTTACATGACATACGGAATGTGCATTCGCTTATAAAAGTAGGCAAGGGTATAATTTTGTTTCTTTTAGGTAGTACCTACTTGTAATAAATGCCTATGTACAACATATTGCGTTGCAGGACTGTCAAACACATTTTACGTCGCATAAGGTGTTGGTTGTAATATTTGAGGATTGTGGAATATTTTTCGGAAAATAAACCATGCGAAATTAAAATTTTAAATTATGTGAAACAAATATATAAAGTTAAAGGATTATAATAGTCCATTACAATGTTTTTTACATCCCTTGGATAAATTAAAGTAAATGAAACTTTGTTGCTATTCTTTTTTTACTTGATACGAGGGTTATTAAATAATTAAGAATATCCATTATTTTGATACCTTATGAAAATTAACTTATTTTTCAACAGGTTGTTCATATTTATAGACTATCACAGTATAACGTAGGAAACTTCATTTCAGTTCAGATATTTTTTGACATTCCAAAGATGGGTAAAATCCTGAAAGGCCAATTGTCCAAGCCTACAGGATTTCACTACATACCTCTCTGAACCCATCAAATATGATTAAAGTAAATATAAGACGACTTAAAATAAAAACACAATAAAAACAAACACAAAGCAGATGACAATGACATTTAAGATGACAGATTTACTTGAAATTTTTTACAGATCTCTTGAGCAATTAAAGCAGGAGCAATTAAATAGATCTAATTTACTGTTGGCTAAATTAGCATTACGAAGGATTCTAGTACATGGTTCATTCTGTGCATAATTAGTATGGGAAAATGGAATATGAAAAATTTCTGAGTTTCTATTTCTTCTTTCAGTAACATTAAAATAACTAAATTTAAAAACTGTGACGATTGAATGTGTCGCGTGAGTATTATATTTAGAAAACGTTAATCAATATGTAAACGCCTATGTTCCAATTAATTTAAATTGAGATCTCTAAGAATTTGGTCATAGGTGTATCTAATATTCCCTTTGGTAACCCAGCTTAAATGCACAATGTCTTAAAAATCTCTTCTGAAACATTTTCAATCAAATTAATATCAGTATTATACTTCGGTCGGACACCAGATAATACCGCAATATTCTAAAATGGATCTGACTAAAGAACAGTACAATATTTTGAGACTATGAACTGATAAGTTAATATAGCTCTTTACAAATCAAATATTTATTGTAAATACATATTTTATCAATAAATTTCAAAATTTTACAGTTCAAAACATAGTTAAAATTTTCATTTTCACGTCAGTTTTAGCGTCCCATTCACCCAGGCATTTTCCAATCCTGCGATGAAGATCCCAGGGTATAAAATAAGCTCTTTGAAGCTGTCCAAATTCATAGGTGTTTATAGAAGATCTACACAAGCTCCAGGAAGCTTTCAAGTACTTAGAGGAGACTTTAAAACCAATACTAGACAAGGCAAAGCCTGAAAAAAGTGATATAGACCATAATAACCATACCCGAAGAGTTGCATGGAAACATTTATTGCGCTTAGTTGAAAACCTCCAAAAAATCTCTGCCTTCCCGAGTATATTCCAGAGTGGAAGAAGGCAATGAAATAAATTAGTTTCCTGAATATATATCGCCATCGATGGAGGGCAATGAAAAAGCGCGACGGTGACATCTCCAAACGTCTTTTGAGGTTGGCATGATGAGGAAGGCGTTAGAAAATCCCGTTTGCCCCTTTGCCGGCGAGTAGGAGACCAGCACCCCTGGCAATACAAGGGGATCTCGATAAAAATGCCAGTTTTCCCCACAATACAGTTAATCCACGAAAAGAAAACAAAAATGGTGAATTTTCCTACTTACACGAAATGTAACTGTTGCAGTTTATTAGGAAATAAATTTAGTATTTTATTTATATCCATAATTATTATTTATACATTTCTCTATACAATATTTTTTCTGCACACCCTCAATTTCGTACTGGGGTTTTAAACTCGTAAAACAGTATAACAATAAATAATTAAAACGTGTATTATAACAAAATTTACAGCGAAAATCTTAAATAATAAGTTTTTCAACAAATTTAATAAATTGTATCCAATTATCCTAATAAAATAATAAAGTTAATCTATCTTAATAAAGAAAACAAAGCAGAGCAAGAAAAATTTCCATCGGTGCTTCACGTCAAAATCGGTTGAGCAAGAAATCAAGTAAAGCGTAGGTATTAACGGCTACTTGTTAAATGTTATTAACCGGTAGCTACACTTGACAATTCTCCATTTCCATGAATAGTTTAGCAACATTTTATACCCATATAATGTTTAGATCTGCAATATAATAATGATCACGCCATGAGTAATTTGAAGAGCATTCAAGTGGGCGCTGGCCAAACATACTAGTAGCCTCACCAGGGCCTCTCTCGTAGAATGTAAACAGTCAATGTCAAGGCCAGGACTTGCCCTGTGGCACACGAGTCCCCTCTTTGTTCCCTTAGCTACAAACAGCGAAGAAGTGTCTTAATACGCATCTGGCGCAAATTAGAAGGACTATTACGCAGGCCATTATGAGGATAAAAATTTAAAATTGAATCTTATATTTTATTTACTTAAAGCGGATGAGTATTCTTTAAATATATTTGAAACAATTTTTAATTATTTTTACTGTCACTATTATAAACTAGGTATAATCAGAAAAAGAATTATTTAATGCAATTAATATTTATCGTTTGTTCAATAATTTAATAAATATTATATTATTTTAAGTACAATTTAAATACAATTAATTAACATAGACTTAAAATAAGCTTGTTCGCTATCGCTGTTGTTGTTGAGCAAAAAAACATCATATAAGTTACAATTAAGATTCAGTGTATTTACAATTAGATTTACACAAAACATGGTACCTACATTTATAATTTTCTTGGTACCTACAACCATAAATTTTAACATAACTGTATCCAACAATGTTGAAAGTTGGAGTTACAATTTTTTTTAAAGAGATGAAGATCTAGATTCTTTAAAATGGAAATGTTTCTACCATTTAAAGTTGAATATATACCACATTCAACAATATTGGGAAATTTCAAAAGTTTTCTTACTAAGGTACCTACCTGTTACAAATAGTAACACTTCCTTAATGTCACAATTCCCCTATTTTACAGGTTACTGCTAAAGTTAGTATTAATACTTAACAAATGAGAAAAAAACGGCGTAGCCTAAAGAAAGTTGGTAATTTTTGTCCGAAGTTCCTTACATACATCTATGAGTGACATGTTTACGACATGTTCGTTAGAACTTTGTTGAATTGAGGTAGGATGGGCGATGTTTTTCCTTTTTTCTTTTTTTTATTGAGATTAAGTCTTACAAACCCCTCTCGAGGGTATACCAAGAGGAGTATCCGTAACTCCTTGGATTATTCTACAACCCTCTGATGGACGCATACAGACATCCAAGAGACTGATCTTCTAATGCAACGTCATTCGAATCAACAGCTGAATACCTAGATTAATCCGATCTAATTCTAGAATCACACATTTGGCACTTCGATTACCACAACCCCTATTACTGCGTTACTGTATTTTATAATATAACTCTACCTTTCATTGTCTTAATAATAATGTCATATTGGCTTAAATTTATATTAATACCAGTTGTATTCTGACTTAGAATTGATAGGTATGACTATTTACTACATATCTAATGTTATGAGTGTCAAAATTGTGGTATAATTTTTTGTCCTTAGTCCAAAAAAATGTAACGCAACCCTGTTTAATACAATTCTAAAACCACACTACATATTATTCGCCCTTAAAGAATTTCGAATAAAAGTCCGTAGGTATTCTTGCTTGATAAAAAAAGTTAGGTGTGGTAATCAACTTTCTAGAGGGGGCCTGTACTGTGGACTAAAATATAAGACGACTTACAATAAAAACACAATAAAAACAAACACAAAGCAGATGACAATGACATTTAAGAAGATGACAGTTTTACTTGAAATTTTTTACAGATCTCTTGAGCAATTAAAGCAGGAGCAATTAAATAGATCTAATTTACTGTTGGCTAAATTAGCATTACGAAGGATTCTAGTACATGGTTCATTCTGTGCATAATTAGTATGGGAAAATGGAATATGAAAAATTTCTGAGTTTCTATTTCTTCTTTCAGTAACATTAAAATAACTAAATTTAAAAACTGTGACGATTGAATGTGTCGCGTGAGTATTATATTTAGAAAACGTTAATCAATATGTAAACGCCTATGTTCCAATTAATTTAAATTGAGATCTCTAAGAATTTGGTCATAGGTGTATCTAATATTCCCTTTGGTAACCCNTACATACCTAATGTTATGAGTGTCAAAATTGTGGTATAATTTTTTGTCCTTAGTCCAAAAAAATCTAACGCAACCCTGTTTAATACAATTCTAAAACCACACTACATATTATTCGCCCTTAAAGAATTTCGAATAAAAGTCCGTAGGTATTCTTGCTTGATAAAAAAAGTTAGGGCAATCCTTCTACGTCTTTGTAGGATTTGATAAAAGTGTATTAAATTGATTAGAATTAGCTCATGGTATTGGAAGTAACGTAAAAGTTATTGTATTAAAAACATATTTTTTATGCTGTTCTAACGTTAACAGTAAATGTTTGAATTCGTTTTAATTACCACTTATCTTCTACAGACTCAATTCACACAAGAAACGATGAGAAAGGTCTTTGATCCAACGATACATACCTAGGTATGCTTATACTTCTGTGCTTGGTTACACACGTTGGTGATTTATGAATAATTAATTATGTAAGTACTTTCATAATATTTATTCCATATCCACATGTTACGTCTACTCTAATTTTAAATTAAATCGCTAGAAAATAAGTGACTGAAAATATTTAACTAATAATCACAATTATACAGGGTGTATTTAAATGAAGGGGCACAAATGATACCAAAGATTCCTTAACTAAAAATAAGTTAATTTAACATGGTTCAATTTTTCTAGCAAGAGATTTTTTCAGGGTGGAAAAAATAATATAATTTTTGGCTGTCGCCTGCGGGGTGCCCTCTGCAGGCAATGTTATGCATTAAATATTTATTAACTTTTTTGTCAGCCCTCGTATACAGCTTTTAGTAACAAAATATGAAATATTGGATTTTATTTTTGAACAAAAAAGGTATAATTATTGAAAATGGTTTAAGTCCATCTTTGGGGAGATATTTTTGATATTAACAGAGCTATGTCTAAACTGCAACACTCTGTAAATAAATATAACCTGCGGATTCGTTACTGAGATACTATTATGGAAAGAGGTAGTAAGCGCAAGTTTATGACCTCATGGAAAAAAGTATTTCACTGTTTTACGACAAACCTTTTGAATCCATATTGTGTTTGAATGTTTATTATTAGATTGTCGGCAATGAAGGGTTAAATTTAATTTTTAAGATTTTATGGTGCCTATTACTGAAACTGAAATTGGGTTCAAAAATGCCAAAGTAACCTTCGCTTTCAAAATAATAAACTCGAGCCGTTCAGGTAGAAAATTTAAAAGGGAAGAGGTCCTCACTTTTACTTTTACTATTTGTCGTAATATTTATTATGTAATATTGCCTTAAACAGTATATTGCCCTTTGATGTCGTCGCTCTGCTATTACTCTGCAGATGGTTGCGCTAACCAGAAGGTCAGTTCTGGGAAACAGTAGTTACACCATTCTGTTTTAGAATGTACCTACATTTTATTAACCGATTTTTGAAAAGTCTTCTTAAAAAATAATGCTAAATCACGTAACAAAAAGCAATATATTTTATTTGTTTCTCCAAAAAACGGCTTCATTCTTATAATTTAAAAAAATGTTCTTACAGACCTTCATATCTTTTACGTTTATTTTTTCTTAATACTTGTTTAACCTAATTAGTTTTTAATTTTAATGGAATGTAAACAAATCTATGTAGTATTCTTTATTATTACTAAAGTCATACGCCAAATAACTTTTAATGGCTAAATTCCGTCTTAAGTACATTTTTTTACAGAAAAGAAAAAACAAAAATGCATAGATAATTTTTTTTTGAAAGACGCTTAAGAAGGAACTCATTAACAGCTTTACCTTTTCGGAGACGGCAAACATAAACGGTGCAATTTATTACATCACAGTGAAAATACAGGGATGGCCAGAAGTACGGAATAAAATTCATATCTTTTGAATGAGTTAATTTTTTTTAAAACGTCGAAACACGTTAACCGATTTTGATTTTTTCCCATCTTTCGGTTATATAATAATTAATTTTTCTTCAACCCCCTAACCCCCAGCTACCCCTACTTTTTTTTCAAATGGAAACATAAAGCATGAGGGGGCTCGTTGAAAAGCTTATAGAAAACCGAATCCAGCCATACCAAATAAACGTTTTATTTTATTTAAATTTAGGAATATTTTTTATATCGTTTTTTATAATTTTTAAGCACATTCGTGTATCTATATTATGAAACACGTGTTGGTTGTTCTTAAATATTTCTGAATCCTTGTAAAAATAAATTAATTTGAAGTTGTTCATTTCTATAGTATCTATATGTAAATAGAACACAATTGTCAGATTTGGTATGTACAATTTCAACTATGACAATTTGTTGCGGGTTGCCTAAATATGTGACGTCACAATAAAAGAGTATTGTGTTAGCGACATCATATTGGACATGAGTAAGACAAATAATGGTCTAGTTACATGACGTTCAAACAATTATCTATTAATTCTGGTTTAAGGAAAACTTAAGTGGGAAATTCTAGATTTTTTTGCTTATATCAATTTATAATTTACACTTTCATGCTAATTTTTGTAGTATATAGTGTTATTCAATCCGATGTCATGCGCAAGGAGGAGTTTAATAGGTTGATTGTGATTTTTAAAAGTATGTTCAAAAGTTGAGAATTAAATAGTGATAATCATCCCATAAAACTGCTCCTTGCGTATTTGATTTTTATTAATACCCTGATGCCTTAAGGACCTCCCTTTCCATTTTCGGGAAAAGTTTTTATAAAAACATACAAATTCTTTTCCCCCCAAATTGCGAATTTGGGCCACCTTGTACAGTATACAGATTGTCCCATTTTCGATGGCTTTCTCATGCAGAAACTACTAGAGATAGGACACTTTTCGAGGATAATTTTCAAATCAATCTTACATATCTGTCCAATCATATATTTGATATTGATATTCTTTTCGAATTACAGGGCTATATTCACTTCTTTAACGTTTTAGACCACGTCTGTCTCTGCCACTAAAGGAGTTAAAATTAAAGTAAAAACAGCTACGTAAGAGTTTGTTAACTTTGAATCTGTTGGTGATATTAGTTTTTTTGTAGATCTCAAGGTTACAGAGCTATAAAGCAAACATATTTTTTAAATGAAAATCTTAGTTTTAGTTATTTGAGATAGATTAAATAAATTTCATTATACCTTAATGCATGATAAATGCAGGTAAATATATTTTCATTTTTTTTTATAAAAACAGTATCTAAATACAATACATAGCTCGATAATGTGACTCTACGAAAAAACAGTAGAATCTACTAATATCGTCTTGTATTGGTCCTTATCTCCTTCAAAGTAGTCCTCTCTACTATTCACACTCTTTCACCAGCGGTGTTTCCATTTAACGAAGTAGTTCTGGATAGTGTGAGAAATTCTCTTTAATGTCATTAATAGTCTGAAAACGGCATTCTTCCAGTTTTGATTTTTTAATTTCGGAAATAAGAAGAAACCTCAAGGTGCTAGGTCTGGCCAGTAAAGAGGGTGAGGGAGATGCAAGAACCTTGAGTTTCTTACCACAACTCTGGTTTCATCGCGGATTTTTTCACGTAAAACACCTTGATAGTAAACAGGGTTCACTGTTTCATCTCAAGGCAAGAATTCAAAATGCACAATTCCATTAAAGTCGAAAAAGACATCACTTTGACTTTGGATCGAGACTGACGTGCTTTCTTGGGTCGGAGAGATGCTTTGTCAATCCGTTGTACTGATTGAACTTTTGTCTCAATGTCGTAGCCGTAAACCCAACTTTCGTCTTCCATTATGATCCTTTGAATGGATGTTACATCGTCATTAGATTGTTCAAAGAGTCGCCGACAAACATTCACAAGATTTTCATCAAACGTGGAACAAATTTTACTACAACTCGATGCGTATTCCATTCATGAAATGAAAATAGACCCAGAACATCATCTTTTTAAAAGTTGAAACATTTCCGTGAAGCCTGTCCCCAGGTTCACGCAAAATTTTACATTGCATCGTTGCTCCACAAAATCGCACTTTTCAAAAATCGTCACTGACGCTTAAACAAAATATCAACAAAACTAAATGAGATATCAACAATCCAAGAACATGTGGTTATAGAGCTTAGGAGCAACGCAATGCTACTAACTGCATGCCACTAAATATCTCCATTAGCGAGTAATTTAAAAAGTTCAGTTATTTTTTTAACAGACCTCGTATAACTTAATTAACTACGCTGCTTCTTAGGGCCAATATTTTGAATTCCCGTTCAATCTTGGTTAACTAATTAGACCATTAGACTGCGAATGATTACGTATATTTTATTTACCTGGTAATTAAAATTGTAACCCTTAATGTAATTGTAATTTTCAAAAGTATCTCAAAGATGGCTAAGATAGGACGATATATATATTTATTATAAAATTTTAGAGCAATCAGAATGCAGAATTCGTCTGTAAACTAGTTATTTTGTATACTTTTCGAGGAATTCTCTGTTAAACAACATGTATTTTAATACGCGTTGTTTTAGAAACGGTTTCAAACATGCAAACTATTATTATGCTGTAACATTATTACTGTCAAGAGCAAAACCTAATGCACGAGGTTGTCACGATTACTTTCCAACCAGTAAGGATATAGCAGTAACGTAACAAATAACTTTGTAATCTGACAACGTTGCTCACCGTAGACCATGATCTTGGCATTCTTACCTTAAGCGAAGACAAGAACAATTCCCAGGTATACTTCATTACAAATAGCTTATTCTTGCGAATAAATTTTATATACACGGAGTGTCAAAATAGAGCGTAATACGCGTTGGGGGCTAGTAGTAGGTACCTGTTGAAATAAGAAATAATGTTCTTAGGAACATTTACAGTGAGTTGCACAAGACCTACAGGCCCTTGAAGAGAACATTAAAAATTACACAACCCCTCAAATAACAAAGAATGTCGGATACTTTTTAACAGAGTATGACACCCCCTGTATTTTGACCCGCATAGCTCAAAATCAGTGGAAATTTTTTGTTAAAAAGATTTTGACATTAAAGTACATATACTTGTTAACAGGGTCAAAATAAAAACTTTTTAGTTTTGCACTTTCTTCAATAAAATACCTCCTAAATGACCGTAAAACACTGTGTACTTTAATTTTAAAGTCTTAACTATTTTAAGAAAAAATCGATTTTCTTTGAATTTGAGCTGTTTTTTGAGGTTAAGGGAAAATAGTTTCGTTGCTCCCACTGCTATAAAAATCTTGGCTACGCCCATAAGTGCAACTTTGTCAAAATTAAATTAAACTATAGGAAAATAAATAGCCCTTTTAAAATTTCTAAAGTTTGTTAAATAGTCCGTTAAAGTCATGACTCTCAAAAGCTTACCTTTGGAATTTGTTTTCCTACATTTGAAATAGGTACATAAATATGTATAATTAAATTTTAAAATTTGTTTGTAATTATTGTGCAATTGCTTAATGTTTTTCTATATTTTAATTCCATTTTTTTTAAGTTGGTGTTGTTTTACATACTTTAAATATTGATCTTTTTTTAACTAATTAACATACTAGTGTTAAATTTTCAATACAAAATCAAATTTTGAGAATATAGAAATAGTCGCAGTTGGTTTATTCTAAATACAACTATACCTGTGCGTGTGTTATATCCAAGATAATACTTTTCCCCAGATTTCTTCGTTTTAATAATGTCTAAATTTTTTTCTCTAAAATTTATTATTTTTAAAAACCTTTAAGTCATTGTCCGCAATACGGAAGTGCCTTCTTATTAAATAATATTTTTTCCACAAAAAAAAAGGTATATTTATCTAAAACTATTTTATGTTTAGCTCTATTTACAGAACTGCTCATTTTATTAGAATTGCATATACGTGATTTTTAAAGAATATAATTTAAAATCAAGTAACATAAATAATTTATGTCTAACAAAATAGGAGCTATAATACTATTTTACAAGCTGCTGACATTTATCAGTTCTATTAATTTATTCGTAATGCCATAAAATCTGTTTATTTTTAAACGAAAGTTGGCAACAATGCACACTAGTAGTGCAGCTTTGTTGTTACACCTGTACTATATGTTATACGTGGACCATTAGGACAACAGGTGCAGGAACACACACGTCACGTATTGCCTTTATGTAAATTGCTTTTAAAAATACAGACTCTGTTCCGTAAATCTGCTCGAATTATATTAACCGCTATTAAACATTGTTGTAGTTTTATGTAATATTTATCATACAGTTTATTGATAAAGGTAAACCTACCTAGTCAGCATTTTAGTTGACGTTTCTTATATTAGGGGGTTGATGGAAATTTATTCAGTACAAATCTCGTTTAAAAATACCCTTTTATATTATAACAAGAAATTAACAACTTTGAAAAATGAAAGACAGGTAAATTACTTCATTGTTTATTTAGAAAATCAATATCATTTGCTTGAAAAATTGAAAAATATCTATAAAGTGACAAAAGGCATAAGAAGATGTAATTATATTTAATAGTATTTTCCAAATTAGCTTTTAGACTTGAATTTTGTATTTTATGCTAAGATTGCCTTATATTCTTCTTTTATTTGTGTTGCTTTTCTAACTTTAATTAATGTAGGTACCTACCTTTTGTTTGTTTAAAGCATTTCGATTTATGCGTCAATGGCAGTCAACAAATATTCACAATTTACTATACTATCTGGAAAACTAAGAGGTTTTAGAAAAAAAATATTAGACAAAAGTTATTGTTTTGGATGAGTTAAGTGCATATATTTCTCAAACACCCTGTATATTTGGCTATCTATTTCTTGTCAATAAAAAGGTAAATTAATATCTATATATCTCTTAAGTTACAATGCGTAGTCAAATTATTAAAAATCAGTAGTTATTCCAGATAATCGTGCGTGAAGATAATAAATATTTAAAGATTCTCGTGTATTGTTGTTCTAGGAAAAACTCTTATCGTTTAGATTTTCATTGTAAGAATGATAACGTTATTCTTCGCATAATTATAACCATGACAAATAAGTAGTTGAAGTTGTTAATTTGGAATTTTATGTAAATTTTGTTTATCATTGAGAGCATAATATAATTGTAAAATATTAAATGTAAATAAATTGGAAAAAGAATACCTGGCCCTATTACTAGATTAAATATTTGATTCTGACTCATCATGGAATCTAGCTAGGTACAAAACTCGTGAAATTACTAAAAAGTTGCGCAAGGATAACAGTTTAGCATGATGTCTTTAGTTTTTGTAATCTGTAGCGTGAAAACTCATTTTTTTTTCTTTTTTTGGATAACTATAACTATTCTTTCATTTTGTTAACATCATCTGGTACTATCAGATTTTTTATAAACCATAAGATTCCCCCTTATCGCTAGTTTATTAATGGTACCAAATGGAATAATTTCATAAGGGAAACTTTTTCTGCCCCTTTTGATTTAACCGGAAATGCAGTACTTTTCTAAATAAAAAAAAGTGGACACCCTGTATATAAGGACATAAAGTAGATTTTTTGGATTAAAATATTTTAACCCCCATTGATTTATTTTAATAAGAAATTACACTGAAAATGCATAGGACGATACACTTACGAAGAAACAGGCCTCCGTAACTGTAAAACACAGTATGGACTGCAAGCTGTTACGGTGAACGCCACGCCGCCAATGTCTTTCTACCTTGTGTGTCGAATGCGGTTAATTCCAAGAAAGTGACGCAGGGGTCTTCTTGGAATTCTATGTCAAGAAATATCGTACGACTGTAATTGGGATAACCTGTATTTCCTGCTTTCGTTTCAAAATCACAACACTTCTTTGCTGTACACTGGAAGAAAACTTATTTTCACTCAATTTCACTCAATAATGTATCAATTTTTGTCCACTCGATTGAATGAAATTTTCTCTATTAGTATGAGTAGGTAGGTACCCAAAACTATCAGTTGTAGTTCAAATATTATCAAAAATGTGTAAAAAATTATCAAAATGCCTAGTATTGACTGAAAATGTACTCAATAATTTTATCAATGGATTCACACACAGCTTTCACTCAGGCCGATTTATTTACAGTGTACCAATATCAAAATTTTAAATACTACATTTTTGTGTAAAATAATTTGATTACTTTCATTACTCTACACTGAAGGAAATGGGCTTATTAAACTGTTTATCTAGAATAATGTGTATAGCGCATATTAAAACTTTTATAAAACCAATATACAACTTTTATTAAAAAAGAGCAATCATCTCCATTATTCAATCAGTTTAACTGGAAGGTGCTTAATACACCTTATGCATCTATGAAATAAAGGTTATAATGAATTACTTATACATTATTAGGTGTTATAGACTTTATACTCCAGTTGTATAGTAGGGAAGATTTGTTGTATAAAGACCAGTATCCGAATTTGTATATAACAATTGTATTAACAGAATTATTCGTTCTTATACTGAATATGTTTCCGTTTTTAACGTGTAAAACGCATCTTATAATGGTTAAGTGATCGTCACCTCTCGGTGCATAATCGGTTATGATCGTTGTTAAGTTATATTCATAGTCTTGTAATAATAATCATATGTCAGACCCGAGAGCGAAGTGCGCCGACTCAATAAGAAACCTGGCTATTCCAGCCGCTGATTTAGGGTTCGCCGCACGAGCTCATCCCTTCTAAGATTTCAGTAGCATGCTATGCATGAAGCAGAACGGTACTCAACTATCTTATACAGTCCACTTTTATTGTCCATACATGTTCAATCATTGTCAAAATAAACACACAAAACCACAACGTCTTTATTATCTTTACTCAAGAAGAGAAAATACAACAATCGTAAAATTTCCGACAGTCCGCTGTGCATCGACTTACACACGTCTAGTTTGATGAAAATGGACAGTATATGCACATGTTTTGTGGGATACATGATCATATCGCGTTGTGTGAAATGGAAAATTATTATGTAAGTATCTAACTGTTTTATGGCTTGTAATTGTTTTGTTTTTTCAAATGTAAATCTTGTCTAAATCTTAAAAATTATTATTTTGTAGGTCCTATTAGAAATCGCTGATGTTAAGTTTTACATAAGATGGAGGAACAGAAGGTTAACGGTGACAAAGAAGAGCATGGGTATAAAGTCAATCAACCAGAGGAAATAAAATTATATGGAAAGAAGCTCAACCTTTCTGGGGATGCTTCATTCTTAAGGTGGAAGAGTTATAGTGCAAATTCTCATGTAATACAAGAAAATACGGGTGCATCGTTGCTAAGAAAATAAACTGGACAGTTTTGGGAGCGATTTGTCATCATTTTTAATGCTTAAAAGTATGTTTTATGTATGTTTACATTAGAACCTTAGCTTGTAATTACAGTTATCCAATAAAATTTCTGAAAACTTAATGACATATGTTTTTAACTCATACAGAGTATACAACAGTTTAATACATTTATTATTATAAAACTTATAACCAGTACTAGATGTTCTAATAACGATATGGAACACTTTAATAACAGTTATTGCTATTATTTCGTAAAGGGTATAAAAAACGTTGTATACTAGTTATACAATAATTTAATAAAGAATAAGGTTTATAGTCACTATACAACTGTGCTAGCAATACGCGTTTTATATCCAATATTCATCTGTTTAACTGTCACATATAGTATACAATGGTCTTATAATGGTATATAGAATTCTAATAAAGAATAAAACGCATTTCTTTCAGTGTAGTAGAAAATATTTGAAAAATTATAGAAGAGTGCCTAATGTTTAAACTCTTTTCGTCTATTCTTTATTTTACGATGGGAAATATGTTACCGATATTATTCCCAGTGATGCCTATATTCATTGTCCTTTAGCATCAAACCATAACCTACACGTATTTAACGCCGGCCAACAATAACTCCGCATAAGCAAATCAGATTCGAGCAACAAAATGATCAGTCAAAAGCATGAAAACAGTGTACAGACAGGTACTCCATGGTGTTCATTTGGTATTGCAAACACACACAGGTACCCCCACTATTATCCAATGCCAAGCGAGTTCGAATAGGTAACCTCCACAAGTTCACAACGGTGAAGGGGCCAGGGGGGTCAGGGGTACACACAACGGTTCACATCGTTGGAACTTCTAGCGGTCATCAGTCTTCACAAGGACTTCATTGGAGCAGACACGTGAATTAACAGTACTGTACATAAAATTACATCCTCTAAGGACTTAACTAAACTCGACAGTGTTGAAAACTAATGGAACTGTGTATTTGTTCACCCACGTGATGTTAGTGAAGTGACACAGTGACACTTTACATGAAAGGATTCAGTGTATCAGTGGTATTTGACAATTCGTTAAACCAAAATGCCAAAAATATTCCTGATCAAAAACCGTCTACATCAACAGCAGCTAAGGCTTAACGAGTCCCAGAACGCAACAAACGCGAAAAGCGAACTCGGATGCATTCTTGGGGATTCACAACCCTTGTCGCTGATCGTACAGAAAAAAGACGGTAAGGACATAATTAATACATGCGTATATTAAGAGAAGCTTCAGATATATCCTCAATACTGTTCCTAAATTGTGCAAGACAATGCAAACCGTTTACGTATCTTATCCAAATCCAAATAAAAAATACTTAAACAAAAATCATTTACTATTTTTAAAAATAGTACTCAAACTACAGAAATATGACACATTTCCAAATTTGCAGTTATTTGAAATCCAATTCATTGTGTGGGTTGTCTGTCCATTTATTTTTCAAAGCTCGTGTATGTTATTTATCGCAGTCTTTGTTTATACCCACAGGCTGTACGGTTTTTACGTTTTAGGAATGGAGATCGGGTGGTGTATAAAAACAATATTAATATAAACGTAGGTAGGTACGTACGTAGCAAAACAAAAATAAAGAGATTTTATTTCTCTTAATTCTTTAATCTTTACATTTTTCGTTGTGGTGTGGAGACTTGAACTAGCGGATAGACAAGTAACCCAAATAAACGATCAAAGTGCATACACAGTTTTTGTCAAATTGATATAAGATACGGATAATTGTTTTGCTTTTTTTTTTGTTGCTGTATTTAACTATACCAGAGAATGTATCCTGCATACAGGTACTTATAATTAATGACAGTAACTCTTCCTAATGTAAAAAATATTATAAACGAATTTAGTTTTTGTCAAGACACTATGAAATATGAAACGTTAACTGCCTGTAAAGTAACGGTACCTTTCTAACATCTCCTAATGACAAACATATTACTCATAGTGTGCTATTTTACGATGGTTGCACTTATTAACTTAAATGCTCTATCAAAAATAGATACCTACTTATATTTTTTTATAAATTTGAAAAATACACCTACCTATAAATAATATAAATTTTAAATCGGTATCAGAATTTATCTTTCCGCAATACTTATCTACAATAGCTACTTAAAAACTGTTTTATGAGATATATAGACAAAGTTCGTATTTATTAAAGAAAACTGATATAATAACGTTTAAAAGTGATGTTAACAACTTATTTGGATTAAATAAAAGTAGGTGATTTGCAAGCGTTTATAATAAATAATAGTATTAGCGATAATTATCAGTTAAATGATTTTTCTAGAAAATATTTTAGTCAGAAGTCGATTTGCTCTTGAAAGCATTGATATAAATAAAATCTTGTTCTTTCCATCGATAACAATTATATCCTAAATTTGTACCATGAATATTCTGTTTCTGTATAAATAAAGTTTAGAGAAAAATGTACTATTATTACAAATCAGACGCAACAACAAATCATAATGAAATAAATGACTATGACAACTTCAACAGACGAATTTAACTGAAAACATCAAATGTAGGAAAAGACAAATACTGGCTGAGTATTGAGAATCCAGATATAAGTAATAATTCAGAAAAAGAAACTACCTATCTCTATTATGTGATCAACTAAATAATATTATAACAGTGACATTACTAACATATGTAGTCATAGTTTGAAAATGAAACCACGTTCAAAGATGTTTTTAAACGATATCCACACTTGTTAAAAGTGCAGCTACAATCTTCTTGAATGAATTTAAAAAATGAAAGATGTCACACATAGACTCAAAGATAAATTTTGAGAATTGACCATATTAAAGTTACCTCCTTTATTTTTTCGCTTACAAAATAGCATTCAAGCATACCGACATTTTCAGAGCGCTGACGTGATGACTTCTAAAGTGGCGCCACTATTGTTGTTGCCCGGAACTAAAAATTCCACGTTACAAACCACTACAGGTTATCAAAAATGGTTGCAAGTATGAGCTGATTCAGTTTCCAGTTATTGTTTTGGAGCTATACAAGTTTGGTAGCTGCCAATAAATCAGTAGGTACCGTCAGAAGACGTGTTGAAATAAAACAATATATGGTGGGCACAATAATTATTCAGTAGTGTTTTTATAATGCAACAAATTCGAAAATATTTATCGGGACGTAGTATAAAAAATTTATCGTTTTCCAATTATATAATATACTTAGAGACGTTAATTCTTTAAAACTCATTTCTTTCGGAATACTGTTAACATGATAGCTTAGACTGTCATAAATCGGGTAGGAAGGTATACAGGATGTCCCATTTTTGAGCTATCATGCTTTAGGAACATACAGGACACTAAAAAATTATGATACTTTGTCTTATAAATTAATTTCGATGTATCAACCTTTTCCTATGTCTCGAAAAGATTGTTTAAATTCCGCGTTATTTTCAAAAATTTTATTTAGGTGAAATAATAGAAGATTAATTAAAATGATGCAAGTCTCTTGCGTATCAGTGGCGGAGATACTGGGACATACCGTCATTAAGAATGTCCGGATTTCGACGCTATAATTGTATTTTAAAGAAAACGTATCACCTTCATTTTATTTTTTTTTGTCCAAAATAAGCCTGCCGCATATATGAATAAATTTTAAAACTGTTAGTTCCACAAAAAACATATACATCATGTATATGTTTTTTTCCAGATATTATTTTAAAAATATTTTAAAATTTTCAAAGTGTAAGAACTTTCTACACGACCGAATTTTCTGGACTTAATGATTACTTGTATTTAAAATTGTATTTGTAATTAAAAAATCCAATATTCTTTTTTGTGAATCAGTTTTAGCATTATTTTCGATTTATTAAACTATGTAGAAAACTTTTTAAGATAAGAAAATATATAAATGGGAAATAATTAATTTTTCGAATATAATGAAGGAATATTTTTTATTTGAAATACAATTGGGAATTAAACGAACTATCGAATTTATAAAATATTTAGTGACATCGAAACTATGATGTTTTAATAACGTTGTCTCCTACTATCGTCACCACTGGTTACGCAAGGGTTTTGATATTCTAGTATTTTATGGACACTTGACCCAATATAACAAAAAGCAAATTTAGTTCAAATATCTTTATTACACTAAATATTTTTAGAATAAAGCGCCATTGTTTTTGGTTGTTCTATCCGCTCCCAAAGTCTGATTAACAAAACAGGCACACACTGTATATGTGTCTAGAACTCCATTAAAGTAAAAAATACATACTTAACTAAAAGCACATGTATCGAATTATATAATTTCAGTAACGCCATGTATGTGTGGTTTTGAAGGAAAACAACGTCAAAAATTCATTTATATAAATAGAAGTTTACTCTTGCTTCTTGCTGCAGGAAAAGTCAGAACACTTATCCTGCATTTTGCATTTTATATATCTTACAAACATGCATAACTTGTTTATATGATTTATTAATTAAACGATTTTAACCTTGGCTTTTAAAGTACATTTACATTTAGCAGGAATTGAACATTTACCGTAATTAACCTTTTAGTTAAAGTATGTTTTATAATAAAGCTTACATAATTTAGTTTAACGCATAGATACATACCAGAATGGGCAAGAGGGTGTTTTAGAACTATGGACAATGGCCCATTAGTGTAACATGGCATTTATCATATTTTGTTTAATTTATTTTATTTAATATACAGTGTAATTTTAAAACCTGACATAGGCCAACTTTTTTGAAGTGATAGACTAGTACTTCCAATGCAAAGTTGCAGCAAATAACCTGACTAATAAAAATTTACAAATGTTTTCCGGTGTTGCCAGATTTTTTCAGTAGCTACTAAAACAATATTTTTTTAAATGGCAACACCGTATTTTTTTAACATAGTTTGACAAATTTTCAAATTCTAAATAAAATGGAGTAGCCGTTTTAGAACAATCAGCAAAAGCAATGAAAATAATCTGCAGTCGGCAGGAATTAAAAGACATTGCAATAGTAGGTCTTGGAAATTAAACAAAAATTGTGTTGTTTGAAAGGAGCCATCATTATTGTGCTGTCATTGTGGTATTTGACAGCTGTTGTATTTGAATGTGTATAAAAATAACGTTTTAATTTGATTTTATACATTTTACCTTAGCTTGGTAAAAATTTTTTAAATTTTCGATAGAAGATATAAGATTTAGAATTGTTTACGAAACGTTAGTAAACGGGAATCTATCAATGGATTTAGAACCTGTTTTTGATACCTCAATTTATTGTGACGTCATCGGTGTCCAAGTTATGATATAATCGACACTCTTAATAGACTTAGGTACCTACTATTTTTTACATTGACATAATTTTCTATAAAATAAAAATTATGCACTTCTTCGTGGGTGCCCACAAAATTTTCTGCTTAGTTTTACTAAGTTTACATTAACTTTGGCCAGAAAACGTCCTGTTTTCGGGATATGGTAATTCAATAAAAAAAACATTTTCTTAAAATTTCAAGAACGTATAACGATAGCTTCACGAAATTTGATACAGCAATATCTATACAGTGTGTCCAAGATACTGCTGGGATAGCATTAGGATCTACGGTAAGAAACGGTAAGAGATACGGGGTGACACAAATTAGAAAAAGTCATGTTTTTTATACCTAACAATATACCGTTTAGAAAGTTTTAAAATTCCGGGTAGTTGCGGAGATATCCGTAAAACCCCGAAATTTTGTAAAATCGTTTTATTTTTTTCTGACTATATGAAAACGAATTTTAAAATAAATTGCATATTTACAGTGCCACTTTGACGATCTATCCAATGGTGTCAACATTTTTGCAATCCGACGTTTCGTCTTCGAGGGGCCATTATCAGGTTAATTTTTTTAAATACGTCGCTGCAATTTTTATGACAAAATTTAAAGTCATTTTTAATTCTGAATTAGATGATATTACTACCTATTGTAATCGCTTAAAAAGGTTTTTAGTTTGTTAGCTATCATTTAAAATTTTTCCTGACTACGGTTCTGAACGCTTTCAAAATATCTATTGGTGGAAGTCATAACAGTGTAAAAGTCAATACAGCACAAAATATCGGGGTTTTCCGGATATCTCTGGAATTTTAAAACTTTCTAACCGGCATATTGTTAGGTTTAAAAAAACCTTTTTCTAATTTGAGTCACCCTGTATCTCTTACCGTTTCCTAGATCCTAATGCTATCCCATCCTTACCTTGGACACACTGTATACCAGCCACATATTAATAAAAATGTTTTATTTCTTTAAAGTTTTCATGAATTTAGAGATTTTGATGTAAATTTTCACAACAGAAACTTCAGTTTTTCAATAGAATTGTATGAATGATCAGAAAGAAATACTTAACTGATTTTGAATAAGTTTGATGTATAAAAATATTAACAAATAAATACAAATTAAATATAAAAAAATATGTAAATATAATTTAACATTGTTGCAGAATTACAAAAAATAACGAAAATCTTAGAAATTAGTTTTTGAAGTGCCATTAAATTGCAAACATAACCGTACACTTCCTTTTAGAGAAACAACCCTTTTTCTTATTTAAAAATTAATATTTTACGTAAAGCTTCGTTAAACTTAACTTCAAGATTTTCTGTTATTTTTATTTACTCATGTCTTATGATGATGTTACATTATGTCCATATATTTTTAAAATTTTATTCGTCTTTTTTTTTATTATATTTCGTATATGAATCTTGCCCAGACTTAGTTATTTCGTTGTATTAACCTATTAAATAAAATTCATTTATAAATACAGGGTGTCCCGTTCATGTTTTAAAAAAAATTGTGTGCAAGTTCCTCATTGAAAAATAATAGGGGTAGTTCATGTAAAGTTTTTTTCTTAGACGCCCTGTTTTCGAGATACAGTGTGTTGAAGTTGTTACTTTCCAAATGGTTTTCCTTAATTATTTTTAAATTGGCTAAAGATAAAAATGTCAAAATTTGTACACGAGTAAACATCAAATGTGCGTTAAGAATAATGTGCCAACAGTTTTTTTTTGAAAAGCATGTGTCGCCGATACAGGTAATTGGAGGGGAACAATCGAAGAAAAAATATGTTAAAAATCAAAATTTATTACATTTCTAAACGAGTCTGTAAACTTCAAAGCATACTACAAAAAAAAGGTATACTTGTCGAAATTCGGTAGCATGTACCATTTTCGAGAAAAATGAAGTTGCATAGAAGGAAATGGGGGACAATTTCAGTATCTACTGTAGTATTTCGAGTTTGCACATTTATTTAATTGTGGAGCTGTTTTGTTCTGTATGTCTCCGAGTCTCTTTCCTAATATTTTTCTGTTTTTATCACTTTTTTTAAGCATTTTTGTCCATCAACAATTCAGTCCATTCAACAATTGTTTATTTTAGTAATGGTAGTGTAGTAGTTTACAAAATGCAACTTCATTTTTCTCGAAAATGGTACATGCTACCGAGTTTCGACAAGTATACCTTTTTTTGTATTATCCTTTAGAGTTTACAGAACCGTTTAGAAATGTAATAAATAAATTTTGACTTTTAATTATTATTTCTTTTGACATAACATTCAATTCCACGGTAATCAAGTAACATTTTTCACTACCTATTAATTCAATTTTTCGAAATTCTTGAATAAAATCGTCTCAAGAAGTATATGGTAATTTCAAAAACACCTGATTTTATAGGTAAAAGTTTTCCTTAGGAAATCAACAGTTTGGCGTTATAAAAATTTTAATTATTGCACTTGTCATAATTTTACGAATTTAAGTGATCAGTTTTAAATTGTCAAGCAACTTGTTCTTGTTCTGGTCATTTAGTGCGGTCTGATAGTCAAAACGTACGAATATCGGAACATTTCAACAGAATACGTAGGTAGACACATGACATCATAGTTACAGTTACGAATTTTTAAGTTTCACACTCTTCAATATACTAACAAGTTTAGCCTTGAATTGGCTAACGCTCCGACATCGGTTTAAAATTGCGTATTGCGATGTGATGTTGCCTATTGGAGGATTCTAAGCCTTGTCAGATCTTGAGGAACCGTATTAAATACAGGTAAATGACGGGTGAGTATAATAGGGCATTGTTCCTTCTAAATTAAAAGCTAACCTTGGAATCGTAATGCTTGGAAGAGTTTTTTTTGCGAGACAGAAATGGACAACGTTCAGTCAAGGTTTCCTCATGCATCAAGAATATGTAATGGAAGGATACATTGTACAGGGTGTTAATTAAGTATATCGACACTTTTAGTAACGATTCTTTGAATGATTTGAAGATTAGAAGGCAGTGGCGGCTCTTCACTTCCATAGCAAGGAGGGCGGAAAAATTTAGGTACAAAGTATTGAAAAAAAAAAAAATTAAATATAATTTGGCTGTTTTGTTTTAAGTACCATTTAAATATAGAGAAATGTGTTCAACATTATTTTTAATACTGAAAGTCCATTCTTCTGCTTTTGTTCGAAATAAACTTTGCAATTACTTTTCCATTAAAGTTTGGTATTTCTCGCACCATTGATTTTCAATAGATAGCATTACTGTTAGTCTGTCTTTCCGATCAGTTTAAACTTCTACAATCTTTTAAAAAAACACACAAGAAGTAATACGTAAGTAACAAATTACGTTTAATAAGAAAAAAAGTAGTGAATAGCTACTAGGTATTTGGTTCCCGAACTGCATAGTATATATATGCTACTCCCACTCCATCTTTCACTACTGCGCGACGGTAACCATGACCACCGCTGCAAACACTTTACAGGTGTATAGGAGCGAGCTACGAGGAGCCCAGGTATTCATAGTTTTTCAAATTAATTTTGCGAGCATCTTGAATTTCAGAACCTAAATTGTGGACTTAAATTCATCATCTGTACAATTCTGTCGGTGCAACTTTGCAGCACCCTGTATATTCGGAACAATATGGTTTATGATATTCTGACGGCAAAATCAAATTCAAATAAACTTTTGGTAACCTCACTTATTCATCTGCATATGCAGTATTAACAGAATATTTAAGTAATCCTCGATAAGATAGCACCTACCTACCACATATGGGATATTAATAATAGAACATTAACATGGAACTGAATTATTGATTGACACAGTTACATTTCTATTAAAAACAATTATTCTTCAATGACGAGTGTCCAAATCAAACAATACCTACTCTTATTTGCTTTTTAAATTTGTCTAACAATAAGTAGGTAATACTGGCATAGATTAGATGCAGACCTGTTTTCATTATTTGCTTGTATAAACCGCAATATTTTTGCATAATAAATTTTTTAGACAAAATTATATTGCTTAATAACATTAAGTGCGAAAAAATCCGAACATCTGCTTGTAGTAATTATTTCATTTCATTTTTATCAATTTTTATAATTTATTCTAATAGTATTAAATGAAAAAAAAAAATCAATATGTTGACAATTTTCTATATTTTTTTTAGTCAGTGTTGCTTTTGAATAAAGCAACCTCTTGATTTAAATTTGTTCTTTCAGTATTCACCATCAATTTATTTTAAATTTTCTTTAGGTAATAAATACAATTGTAAATATTTTTCAAATTTAATTACCATAGACAGGTGTTTGATTTTCTTAAATTTAGATATCTCAAAAGACTTTTAAGATAATTAAAAGAGATATCTACCTTATCCTTATGTGATATGATAACTAATCTGTCTTAATAAAAGTTTATATAGAACTTAATTTATAATGATGATAGTGACCTTGAAAATATTGAAAGATAATTTAGGAATACCGTATATATTTTAAAATATTTAAACACACAGTAATAATTGAGGACAATAGACGTTACACGATTCAAGTTGTAGAATATGACATACCTACATGATTGTAACGTGCAATTTGTTACTAATACTAAGTGTACAGGCTATATAAATGTTTTTGTTAACATTTAAGTCAAAGTTAAACTGTTACTAAGCTAAATGTGGTAATAGAAAGCCTAATTCATTTATGAGGAGGTAATATATAATTTTCCACTTCATTTGACATAGGTTTAAGGGAGCTTATGATTTTATTTATCCAGATTTTGTACACCATAATCATTATACAATACACAGGGTGATTCAGAACTTATCCAAAAAAAATTCTGGATGTACAGGGGACTCTTACAAATACAATTTTGTAAAGAAAATATCAAAAAGGGCAATTCGAAAATTATTTAAAAATACACTTCTGCACGGCACTGGAAACTGGTCCACTGTAAAACCTGACCTGGCGCAATGCGACCGTCACAGCGACAGTGATAAAAACAGGCAAAAACTTGAAAGAATTTCGCAAGGAAAAGAATAAATTTTATAGCACTTATTTTATATCAGCAAACTCAACTGATTTTGTTCAAATTTATTTGTGGTTTTAAATAATAAAATAATTTGACATACCTGATGTAACAACAACTATTCAAAATTTTGTCCACCTTTTTACAATATTGACTCCATTTCTCATGTCGCATCTATTCCCAATTTTTTTTTGGATAAGTTGTGAATCACCCTGTATTAATTTGTTTCAGAGGCATGTTATTATTTTTTTTGCCTAATATTAATTCGGGTAGTCTAGGTACTTCTATGTACATCCTAGGAAGAATTGTCAATCACTGTCCATGTTTATCAATTTTTTATAATCCTGAGTTATACGTAATATAAAAGAAAATGAAAATAATTATAGATTTTACATGAAAATATATTTTTTGAATTGCAGTTTGCACACAATTCTTTAATCTTTTCTACAAGGTGAAATAGCGACATTGTCACAAACTGTTTCCTCTTCATAATAAAAAAAACAAAGGTAACATTTTTGTCTAAAACTTTTGCTAAGATCTATGATCCTTCAATATTCCTAATATCTTATTATAAAAGGTGTTTTATAATACTTTAATACCACCTCATTGATAATGGATATAAATTCGTTCAATATTTTATTAAAAAGATCATTCTCTGTTTTTTTTTTATATACACATATAAAGTATAAGATATTCTAGACAGATAGCCGTTGTCTGTGTTTATAGTCCGACTGTGTATCCAAATACAGTTTGCCTTGAAATATTCCTGAATACAACAATTTGTCCCGTGTGACCTGTTTGTTTGCAGTTACTTAATTTGGAGTATAGTTTCTTTTTATGCCTTTGGTTTACGTTAGGTTTATTGTCTTTGCATAGACATCACAAGTTTATAAGAACGACAAAAGGGCATACTCTGTCAATTCCAAAATACTTCTGATTAGACAAAAACAAGTTTGAGTTCAACACTCTAACTGATCCTTTTGACGCAAAATTAAACGATTTAGTTCCAGTGTGGCTGGACCAGTATCATTTATCTAGGGGCTGGACTAACAGTAAGGCTACGATAGAATATATGCTACTAACTGGAGCAAAACCAAATCTCAATACAATATCTAAACCATAGCCAACAATGATTCCCATAAAAAAAAAATAATAATAAATCCATAACCATAAAATTTATTTAAAAAGTAGTATCAATTGATTCTATGTCGAAATATGGGGAAGTTTATACTTTAATTCTAACTTATTTAATAGCAGTAATACAAAAGTAGGCGAAAATGTTAAGAGAAAGAATATCATTCTATAATTTGAAAACAAATGAAGACATCAAATCATCAGCTTCAGCAGCTGAATTTGTTTCAAAATCGAGCTCGAGAACATGTCACCTGTTTCTTTCTGTCTTTGGTAGATTTTGAAATACCATGAAATTCTATTGAAACTGATCCACTCTGTACATAGATTGTTACAAGTTCAAGGGTACAATTGCGTAATAAAACTTTACGCAATTATAAATAGAAAGTGTTCATTCTTAAAGCTTTCTCTACTTTGTTATGACAGAGTTATCCACTTTAGTTATCTCATACGGCTTCCAGGTCAAGGTCAATGTGAAAATGCCTTTTCTCCTAGTTATTTTTTTAAATTATCTGCTATTCGTATACACAGACTGCAGACATATATTTTTATATAAACTGCATAATACGTATCTATTCATAAAAATGAGAACATCACATTTATTTTTTTTCATTCACTAATCATGAATTTTGTAATGTTTCTACAACCATTGAATCAATTACGATGGAAATTTCTATAGATCTATAATTTTTTTGTGGGAAAGAATAGAAACACTTTATGAATGCGGTAAAATTGATATAAGATTTAATTTGGAGACATGATTTACATTTTACCTCCTCTCTGCCTTCATTTCCAAAAAACTATCTTTAAACACTAGACTATGAGAAGAGACGAAATAAGAATAACCCGAAGTATTTGAATCTTAGAATATTTGTAGGTGTGCCTTATTTGCCATAAACATAGATAATCTCACACGAGAAAGATATTTTGAGATTAACAGTAATAAGTACCTATCACAAATAAAATTTATACTTTCCAAATGATATTGAATTTATTCTGAATGTTGAACTTACTTAAAAAATGTTCCTATTAAACATGAATATTCAAACGACTTCACTGGTATTTCGTGAACACCTCGTTATGATTTTATGATTTCATTTCTAGTTTTATAAGTTAATGTCACCCATTATTTACCTTCAAAAATCTGTCCGACATTATGTCATCAGGTGTTTCCAGCGTATTCATGAATTTATTTGTCCAATCAATTAATATTAAATGTAAATTTGGTAACGGATTCTGTAAAATATACAGCAATTCAGATTATATTTTCAAGGTTTACCTGATTAAAAACAACTACTTTTTCCTGGGTCATCGAACGAATTATAATATCGTTTAAACTAACCATTGCATCGTGTGTATTCAGCGACAAGCGCGACAAAAATTTTGAATAAGTTGTAATTAATGGCCGGATCTCAACGATTCGTGAACAATAAAAAGCAGGATCGACCTCAGGGGGAGACAGGCAGTCGCCATATAAATATTTTCATACATATATAGGGTGAGCCAAGTAACTGTCTTACAATTCATAGCCTAGCTTATTTGAAGAGATACCGAGAAAGTAAAACGTAGGTACATCCAATGGTTCAATTGCTTCAACAGAAACACAAATGAAAGGTAGAAGATATGGTGATCAAACTGCAGGTGTATATATTTTTTAAACGTAGACACCAAGCTATATGTCCATATTTAGAATTATTTTACCTTCGCCATTGATTTGAACTGAAACTTAATTTTTTCACTTTATATTGTATATGATTTGTTTAGAATATATTTAGAGACATTATTTTAACATCAACATTCTGCATCTTAAAAACAAAAGTTTCAAGGCCAAGTGTTTGTATAACTGCAGTCGTTTGTTACTTAAAATTTCCATCTTTTAGATTAAATACGGCATATCCTACGGTTGGAATAGTAGGTACAACAGGAATAAATTTTCTTTTAATAATCTACAAGATCTCAAAACAATTTAGAACCTTATAGATGCCCCTAATACTTTAAACATTGTAAATTTTCTAAACGTAATACGCGTAATTTTAATGTTTTTTATTTGCCGGCACCATAAACAAACGTTTTGAAATGTTCACCTTCACATTTTATCTGTGAGCATATATCTTGTGCAGAACCAGCTTGATATAATATGTATTTTACTCTACAATTGGAGACCTTAAAACCATCTGTTCTTACATTATATTTCATTGTATGTAATTTAGATTTGCTGATTTTTTTCATTGTATTGGTACTTTTTTGGGGATTTTAATTTAAAATTTATTATTGTTCCCATTCTGTATTTGTTATTTAAATAAACTGTGGAACAAATAAAATAAATAAGAAAATATTAAATTAAGAAGAGGAAGCTCATTTTTGACACCTAGTTATCACACTATTAATGCTATTTTTTTTGTTAGCAATGAAACGAAGAAAAGATTAGTAATACTTTAGAAATAATAAATGATAGACAAATAATTTGTTGTAATGTACCAAGTACTATTAATGAATCTTTGAATGTTTTTTCATAGCCAACTATAGTAAATTTAGTTCTACGAGAAGTATAACTCACAGCAAGTTGTTTTAATCAGACAGATTGTAAATGCTTCCAGTATTATAAGATATTGCCACTGCTTCTATCGTTTTATATTTGCAGCATTTTAAATACAATATTATGCTAAAATTAGTGATTATCATCGATTTCGCAAAAAAATAAACAAATATTGTTTTCAGGTAGTAATACTATGAAGATGTGACGAATTTATCTTAAAACTGGTTAGTTAAATCGAAATGAGATCAGAGTACCTTTTTATGTTGTTTTTTTTTAGAATTTAGCATTGAGAAGATGACACATATATTTTTTAAAGGCAGATAATCCTTTAGCTACGCTCATTAGATTTTTCATAACCAGTATGTTGCAGATAATGAACTTGAGCATGTTACCAAATTTTATGCAAACCAACTACAGCTTTCCAAAGTTATAAAATAAAATGAGGTTTTTCAGGCGTACATTTAACACCCTGTATCTCGGTAAAGGAGGACTGATTTAAAACAAACTTTTTGTCCTATTTACCTCTAATTGTCGAAATAAATAAAAAGTAATAAATTTATATAATTATAAATAAGCGAGGTAATAAGGTTGAAAGTTATTTGGCTTACCCTTTACTTTTTTGATATTACCTTGAATTCCAAATATAAATTTCGACTAATTTAATTAATTGTGAAAGATAATTAAGATCGTTAACCCTAACATGTTTGTCGTTCATCAATTATCACTGAATAAAAATGTGTCTACCTTAATTTTTTTTCCAAATGGTTTTATTTAAACCGTCTCATAAATTATTGATTTTTGTTATACATTTGTTGTTTTGGTATAAAACAACATTTAAACGCTTCGGCAGACATAAAGCGGATTTTTATCTGTGGGGGACTTTTTTTTTCTTTTTGTAGAAATAGGTGTAGTCGATCTGGTGGTTCTTTTGTCCCTTTTGGCAATCTCTTACCCATCAAAATGTTTTCTTAATTTTACCTTTTAAAGATTAACTCATATACTACACTGATTATTCAATTTCATTTTAGCCAAAATTGCAGATCTAAATCTAAAAAATTATTGTTATGGGTATTTGATAGTCTATTATTGGTTTTAAGAAACGAGTAATAATGCCTACATTTATAAAACAAGAATTGTTTTTCTTAATCCAAAAAAAAAAAATAATTTATCCTAAAAATATCTCTTTCCATATGAACTAACTTTTGCTGCAGTTAATTTTTTAATTTCCTACATGATTCCAATTTTTTGTTAAATTTTTTTGAGATTATATCTTAATAGACCACTTCTGTGTCAAAGTAAATTTAATCAATCATTTATTTGGTCCCACGTATTAGTTGTATGTAACAAAGTTATAATTCATTAGTAAAATCATTTAATAACAGTCTGTAGAAATACATCTACGTATTTTTATACAATATAACGTCATTATAACATTTAGATTCACAAACGTTACCCATGCTAAAAAAACAAGTTCATTGTACATCCTTGAATTTCTATGTGGGCAAATGATTATGAATCCCAAATTATATGTTAATTTAACATCTATTGGTGTATGCTGGAGAATTTAGTAAAATCGTAATAAATATAACAAATTTTATTAATTATTGGATTCTAAAATAAAAAAAATACAACTATAACTAACTTTAAAACTTTGTTATTGCTTATATTAATTTATTTCAAGAAATAGAAATGATAACTAATAGAAAATACATTCTTAAGAGCATATTTTTTATTGTCTTGCCAGTGAATTTTCCACCAACATTATTTTTTTTAAAGTAAAATTATTGGACTTCTCATAGTTCTTTTGTAATAAAGAAAACTAATTATTATTATGGTCTCACACTGATAAAGTTATTTTTTACTTCTCTTTGAAACGTAAATTTCACAAATTTAACCATCTCCATAAAATTTTAAACATCTTCGATAGCGAATAAAAAAGTGAACATAAAAGCTCTTTATATAAGAGACATGTTCAATTCTACAAGTAATACAAAGTAATACAATTAGTAGCTCGATTTCATGTTATGTTTCTTTTTTAGAGAATGAAAAGAAAGCGGAAGATCTATTGAAATCAAAATCACCGCCACCTGAGGACTCGAATAAGTCAAAAGACAACACCCTTCCACGCCGTTTTATATCCTCCATTCTTGGTGGAGACGTTCCGTACGGAAGTCGAGGCCATGTGTTGACAAGGGCAGAAAGGAAAGAATACCCCCCTGCATTTTCTCAAGACAAAGTCACCATCCCTGCAGCTCAAAAACCTTCAAATGATGTACCAAAACCACAAAATTTGGCACCGGTCCGTCACTTTTCAGTCATACAGCGTACTCCAAAAACTACAAAGAGAGATGAAGATACAGACACAAGATTGCCTGCACCGTTGGTTATACAAGAACCTGAGCAGGACCAACCTATCGATTATCACATACCTAAGAGGAAAGGTGAAACAGAGAATGAAGATGAAGAGAGGCGAATTCGAGAACAAAGGAGAAGTCACTGCTCCAAAATCAATAAGCCTCTAATATCTGTTAGATCTATTGTAGGAAAATTCCCTGTGACTATGTCGGCAGCTGCAGGTCATGGCAGGGGTTCTTCTGGAGGGCAAGCTGGAAGCAATCAGACCAATAATACTTCTTCTGGTGGCGGAAGTTCCATAAATTTTTCAGCTGGTTCTTCAGGTGGAGGAGGGGGAGCAATAGGTAGTGGAACTGGTGGTGGTGGTATGAATCCAGGGAGAGACGGAAGGCAAAATTATGGGCCTAGTAGTCCACCTACTGGTAGTTTGCCTCCTTTTTATGAATCGCTCAAAGGTAATACAATAATTTTATACAGATATATATCACAAAAATATTGAATATTGACATCAAAATCTTATCATTAATATTGATTGGTTTAAATTTTGAAACTTACCTGTGAACTTGTCAGTGAACATAATCAAATTAGCAATAGAATATTTTACAGTTTTTCCCATTTAACCGTCTTTCTATTTGCTATGGTTTTTAAGTATAACAAGTTTTGAAATTATTGCGTTAAATTGTAAAAACATGTGATGGCCCAGAATTTTTAATTAATTGAAGAATATGCATCACTAAAGTGATCACCTAGTATAGCACATTTTAAAATTATTTATGTGGCAGATTGTAAAATATGTTTAATTAATTAGAATAAGTATAATGACTTGAAAATACAAATGTTCCTTCTATTTTAGGGGGCAATAATGGGAGCAACTTCAATGCAAACAGCAATTTTTCTTCAAACTATATCTTATCAAATCAGCATATGGATTGTGATACAGGGCAGGACTTGGCGAATCTAGGTATGAATGGAGGTCAGAGTCCACCAAAACAATATTCCACACTACAAAATGCTTCTTACGGCATTGTTATGAAAGATGAAAATGATTTAGAGTTATACGAGTCTAAAATGGATCCTATGAATCAGTTACTCCCCGGAGGCTATTCTGGATATGACGAATCAATGATGGTCGACATGGTATCTGGTTCAGTTGTGGATCCTCTACAATTTACAGCTACATTAACATTTTCCACTTCGGCAGAACATGCTTTATTGGAAAGTCTATCAGACGCGGCGGATCTTTCAACATTTCTCCAAAGGCTTCCTACCGAAGAAAATGATAACGAAGACATAATCACAAGCAATATTCAGTCACCTGCTATCACACCAGAATCTCAATTGCAACAAGTTGATCAAAATATCGATGGCTTTAGCGAACAAATGTTAAATAGAAATTATGAGAATCGAGGTAACTTTAACCAAAGTCAATTTTCAAAGATGTATCAAGAGTCATTGCCCTCCTATCAATCATCGATAAATAATGACACCTTGCAGACCCAAATGCATCAGCAGCAGATGTTGTCACCCACTCTCTCTTTCAATGGAAGCGCATTAGATTTAGATTCTCCAACAACTATGTCTTTGCCGTCGCCCGGAGCAACAAGCTGTTCCCTGGATGGAGCTCATAATGATAGAGCATCTATTAGCCCACCAGCAAATGTGAGTGGTCGCCGTGATAGTACAAGCAGCGATCCGCCAACCCTGCAGGGCAGGGTAAATGTTTTGCATAGGGTAAGCATCAAGTTGATTATGGCAAGCAAGACTAAAAAATTAAATAGTGATAGATAGTCAAATTTCCTTTTTTATGTACAGAGGTTATATACCTCTAAATCTAGTCAGTATTTTTTTTAAATCGATACATAGAGTACTAAAATTGAATAATAATCCCTTTCATTTAACATAAAAACCAAGTACCTACTGACTTGATTTATAGTTAATATAACCTTAAATATATTACTTTAGAGGTATGTAGTGCTTTTTGCTCTATTTACTTGTATATATTTATATTATCTGTATTAACAAAAACTTATGTCTTATAGCACTGCCCGAATCAATATGTTGCTTTCCTGAACATCAAAGTCATTTGTTATATTTTCAGTTTCTTTTACAGTTGGGGCTACCGGCAGAAGTACAGTTAGAATTCGTTAATGGAGGTCATGGTATTAAAAATCCTCTGGCCAACCAGGAGACTGTACGAACTGGGAGCAGGTCAGATGAAAAAAGCAAGGTAGCATCTATAACGACAGAAGATGGCCAGACAAATTTTGCATGTCGAATTTGTAACAAAACATTTGCCTTGCAACGTCTCCTTAACAGGCATATGAAATGTCATTCGGATGTGAAAAGATATCTTTGCACCTTTTGCGGAAAAGGATTTAATGACACATTTGACTTAAAGAGGCACACAAGAACACATACAGGTAATATATTATTGTATATGAAATGAAATTATTTCTTTTGATACTATACAGTTCAGATGTATTACTTAAAATTTCAATACTAATTTCAGAATTCAACAGAATTTCAGATATGTATACTATAATACCTGACGTGCTAATGAGTTGAAAATGTTATCATGCAGACGAAAGAATTTAAAAAAATTCCTCTTTCTTTTAGCAGATTTTAAATGAATACCTTTTATGGTAAATATTGTTACTTATTGCTGAAAAAAGTATTTTTTAATGTAATATACTTATTTCCAGTGATGGTTCGATCTTCCATGATAAAAAATTGTGAGCAAAATTTGCTAAATAAAAAATTAAATTAGGGGTAGCCAACCTTGAGATCTTGAAAAGGGTCACCCATATATTTGCAAATTATATATATTTTCTTCATAATCAACTGATAGATGCAAATAGGTGATTTTTATATTTTTAACGTAACTTATTTATGTTCATGGGGATATCCAGGTATTTAAATTTCAAGTTGATATTAATATTCCATTTTTCAAACTCCCTAATACTGTAACTTTATGAAAACTTAAAATTTTGTGAAAAACCAACTGTATCAATCAGCTGATTATGAAAAAAAATATTTTGCAAAAATAGGTGCAATTCTTTTTGAGGCTACCCCATATGGGCTACCCATAATTTAATTTATTTGCTTGGTTCAAAATTTATTCATCATGGAAGTTCTCTATGCAGGCCTAGAAATCATGTCATAGAAAACGATATAGGCCTGGCGCTTCATTATCAAAATATTATCACTTTAATTTTTGAAAGCCGTCACTGCTTATTACCTAATAGGCCAACCAATAGAGCAAAAAACGAGGCTCTTTTTACACTCAAATACTACAGCAAATAAAAACTGCAAAAAATTACATTTTTATTATTTTTTTATATCTTGAAAAATAATGGTGGAATCGTCTTATTCTCTATAGGACTTTTGTAGAGAATTAAAAAACCTATAAAATGGTTTTTTGTGTGACCCGATCGGTTAATTTTTTACAGAGAAAATCCGGAAAAACCTCTAAAATAGACCTTTTTTCAAAAATTCATACCTCCATCAAATTTAAAGCTGGAAATACAATCTTACGAAAAATGACTGAAATAATATGTAATTTAATCGTACGCAAGATGGTTTCTGTCCGATGCATAGTTTTTGCACAATTGCATTATCAAAAATGGTCCGATTTAAATTCTCCAATTTGTATATCTCGGATTTTCACTTGGGTGATGGGAAATATGCTAAAAATGCCCTTGAAAGTTGCCCGAAACGATCGAAAGTACGCTCGTAAGTCGAGTTGTTTTTGATCGTTTCGGGCGACTTTCAATGGTATTTTTAGCATATTTCCCATCATCCAGGTGAAAATCCGAGATATACAAATTGGAGATTTTGTCGTCTATTTTCAGATGCCGTTTTCAGAATTTAAATCGGACCATTTTTGATCAATCGCCACCGTGTGTAAAAAAATACCCAAATTTGTTTATAGTGCAAAAACTATGTATCGGACAGAAACCATCTTGCACACGATTAAAATACATATTATTATCTGTAATTTTCCGCAAGATTGTTTTTCCATCTTCAAATTTGACTGGGTTATGAATTTTTGAAAAAAGGTCTATTTTAGAGGTTTTTCCGTATTTTCTCTGTAAAAAATGAACCGATGGGGTTGCACAGAAAACCATTTTATAGGTTTTTTATTCTCTACAAAGGTCCTATTGAGAGCAAGACGATTCAATCATTATTTTTTGAGATATCATAAAAACACCAAAACAATTTCATTTTTTGCAGTTTTTATTGTTAAAAAAAAATTGTTCACGACTTTGCTCTGGAAATCACTTGGGTTTTCATTTACTAGTATTTCTCAAAAGGAAATACATGAAATTTGTTGTAATATTTAAGTGTGCCAAAAAATCTTTATTGGTTGGCCTATAATATTATTGCATATAATATTTTTTATATAGAAAACAAACACATTCACTTTAAAACTTACAGTTTACATAAGATTAGAAACATTAAATTAACAAATTAGAAATATCAAATTAAAATAAAGCCATTATTTTATAGACATTAAAAATTTTAACCACACAAAAATCTATAAAGAAGGTCTAAATAATGGCACTTTGCTGTAATAAGCTATTTTCGAAACCTCACCAAAAAAAGAATTTCTAAATTTCTTCTAAACAAAGATTGCGAAGATATGGGTGCCAAAGTTTTTGAAAAAAGCTGTCAGTGGATTCATTGACAAAATGCAGAAATTTTAAAGATTTTTGAGTAAATTGTAACATTTTAACATTTAACATTCTGTACCTTGGAAACTGTGGGGTTTAAAAAATATGTTTATAGAGCAAAGTGCCATTATATGAACTTTTTATATTTCTTGAATTTTCATGGTTAAAATTCGGGACACTCTGTACATGTAAATACATTTTAATCCTGTAAAATAATGGCTACTTTCTAACAAATTAACAAGTCACTCTGTACATGTAAATACATTTTAATCCTGTAAAATAATGGCTACTTTCTAACAAATTAACAAGTATGTTTTTACACACACAGTGGTGGCCATGCTCAATTACGAAATTTTCTTTAATGAGAAGAGAGAAATAACGTTGCACTGTTTCCGAGTTTCAGAAAAAAACGGACTCTGTTCTCGCCATTCCAGTGACGTAATTTGGCAGCAGAAATTTAGCTCTTTGTCTAACACTGTTCTCATCTTATGCACTATTTTCTCTGTGTTGTATGGCCAGCACTGTATATTATTTTAAAAAGTTAAAACAAACCGTCAGAATGTTTTAAATTTATTATAAAATGTTTTCTAGGAGTACGGCCTTATAAATGCAGCCTTTGTGAAAAGTCGTTTACTCAGAGATGTTCTTTAGAGTCCCACTGCCTCAAAGTACATGGTGTACAACATCAATATGCTTATAAAGAAAGAAGAACTAAGGTATACGTCTGCGAAGAGTGTGGACACACGACTAATGAACCGGAAGTTCATTACTTACATTTAAAAGATAAACACCCATACAGCCCTGCTTTGCTCAAATTTTATGATAAAAGGCACTTTAAGTTTACAAATTCAAATTTTGCTAACATGCTCTTGCAAGTACGTACCTAAATATTTATAATATTTATATTTATTTGCAATCCATCCAATGTAGAAAATTAATTTCTTTACACATTGGAAGGAAAAATTCTTTTAATTTTCTTCTGTGATAATATAAATTTAAACCTTTACGACAATCGATAACGATACAGTTATCTTCAGGAAATGGAAAATAAAATGAGGAAACAGGCCTAACAAGACCGCACATAATAAATAAAGCAGAGACTATAATAAAAATCGGGTTTTTTGTGCAATCAGGTGGAAGGAACTGGGTTAATTAAGTAAGTGTAGCTTAGTTGAACTGTATAGCATTGGAACGTTGTTAGAATTTAGAAAGAACGATGGGATTATATAAAAGCACAGTTTATACCTTTTCTAATAAATATGAAATTCACAAGCGAGGTTTTGGGTACAGTAGTTAAAATATTTCTGAACTTTAACACGTTCCTATCTCTGTTCTGGTGCTTCATAGACAAGTTCAAAACTATGGTGCTACAGAATTTATAATATTTCAAGCGTTGTGATTAGTTTTCTTTTTCTCTTACAACGAACAAAATCTGCAATACTTTAGTCTTGTTAGAGTGAGAACTTGTTGTTATTAAATAAAGTTTGTGTGTTGATACTAATGTTTGTACATAGAAATATTTAGTTTATCTACTATAAGTACCTTTTTATCTTATAGTTGAACTACTCAGTTTGACGTGTTAATATGTACTAGTTAAATGTTTGCCAGTGTACCTATAAATGTTGATTTAAATTAATGTTATTTATATTTCTTTTTACATCACAGTATTCATGACCTCTAGATTTATATTATTTAATGGAACTGAGTTTATCTGAAATAAAAAATTATTAGCTTTTCTTATTTAAAAAATTAGCTTTAATTTTTTCATATGTATATGTAACTTAATTTGTATTTATAACTTCACACTTCAGATATTACTTAATATAGAACAAAATATGTATTTTCCTAATGTTGTTATAAAATAAATTATATACACAAAAAAAAGTATTTTTTTGACAATATATTGTACCGCAATGCAAACTAGAACAAAATATGTACTTCCCTAATGTTGTTTTAAAATAAACTATATGCATAAAAAACTTTTGCATTTTTTATCGAACACAATACAGGCTGTTACAAATTTGCTTCTCACTACAGGGATCTCGGAAACGGTAAGAGATACGAAGTAGCTTAAATGGGGGCAAAGTTGCATAATTAGGGGACCAACTTTATGCCTCTAAAAAATCAAGGCTAACATGATTAGTTTTCGAAATATTTGAAAAAAAAAACGAAATTTTGAAAATCAGTTTTTGTTTCATATCAGCCTTGTTTGAGGTGATATTGAAAAAAGAACACTTTCTCATGGCTGTCTCTCCAGGACCATCAACAATTTTTTGAGACGAAACGTCTGAATCTGGTTTGTGCTGAGGCAGTACAGTATTGGGGGGTCATGAAGGCTTGCAAGAAATGTAATCAAATTTCTAGGATCGTAATTAAAAAAATGAAGTTGATGATGGTCCTGGAGAGACAAAACGTTACATATAAAAATTGATTATGCCATTTGATAGAGGGGAAAAAGTGGCCTTGAGAAAGTGTTCTTCTTTTTTCAATATCACCTCAAACAAGGCTGATATGAAACAAAAACGGATTTCCAAAATTTCAGTTTTTTTCAAATATTTCGAAAACTAATCATGTTAGCCTTGATTTTTTAGAGGCATAATGTTAGTCCTCCATTTAAGCTACTTCGTATCTCTTACCATTTCCGAGATCCCTGTAGTGAGAAGTGAATTTGTAACAGCCTGTATAGGGTGTTTCTAGTTATTAACGCAATAATTAAAAAAATAGATTAATGCCAAATTGTTCTTATTAAATAGGAGTAAAAACAGGCATATAACTTACTTCCTCAAAATTCCAAACCTTAATTAAGGCTGCTGTGATTTTTTTAAGAACAATTTTTTTTTAATTGTTTTATTCAAAATCTAATAATACGACTTTATTTCCAATATGTACCGCTAATACAATTTTTACAAAAATTAATGCCTAAAAAAATCATTCGTATTTATTATTTTCATTTATTAGTCTAAACTTACTTATCTTGAGTCAAATAATCTCTAGTTTTACATTGTCCATATATTTTAAAGCAAATATTTATTTTATTAAAAATGGAATATGGAATAATTTATTATAAATAGACATTTTCAGTAAATGTACACTTTTTATATTGTAAAAGGCATAGGCCATTTCTTACATATCAGCACAGGCACTTTAAAAGTTTGTTTAACTTTCAAATGGAATATTACAAACATTCAATTTTGCTGCATTGTGCTACCTTGCTGCTCAACTGATGTAAGAATCACTGCATTTTAAAACAAGCACTGATATGTAAGAATATAAATACGAGTAAAACTTAAGTAAACATTTGTAATAAAAAATATTTAAAAAATAAATAAATGTAAAAAAAAAATTGAGGTGGAAGGGTATAAATATGTTGGAACAGTGTTTTTCATCCACCGCTACTTGGATGTAATGATCTGTTTTATAACTAACGAATCGTGATTTGAAGTGACGCTTAATACATGAAACGCTGCTCCGGCATATTTGTACCCTAAGAAATGATTTTGACATGCAATAATATGAGTGTGCGCTTACTACTAGTAATTCTAAAGTTAAAAGGCAAGCCGTTTTTAAAAATAAATCGTATGATTATATGGTTCGTAACCACATATTTTTGCATTTCTGGAACTATAGGCCCTTAAATACATATTTGAGAGAACTAATATCTAGGGATACGTAATTTTCGCATTTACGAAATAACTGCGAATAAATGCGAAATTACGAAAAAAATGTGAAATATAGAAACAAATGCGAAGCGATGATATTCTGATAAAATCTGAGAGCTTGAATAAATTAATTGTTCACATGAAATCTAATGAAATGAACGACGCCTACTAATACATTGGTACACCATTTTGTCCATCTATTATTGACTCAGAGTCACTTAGGAAAGATTTCGTAGTCGTTTTTCCAAAAATCCGTTTTTTTTAATATCCTGCGAGATGAGTTTGTTGATGGATATAATCACATTCATTCATAACTCTTGAAGCTGCAGAAGATAAAAAAAAACACTCCTGTTGTTCTTCAAGCTTTATGGGCACCTAAATATATTCATCTAAATTATGGAGTCATGTAAGTAATAGTGTTGATGCGGAGCAATTTTTCAATATTCACAACATTGTTATCACGGACAGAAGGACCAAGCTGTTGGAAGAAAATGTAGAAAGGACAGCAATGTTGACTTTCAACTAACAGTAAGACTATCTGATACACATATAATTAAGTTAAATTTAAAAATATTCTGCCAATATTTTTTTAAAGTGAGAATTTCTTTTATTTTACTTTTATTATCCTGTTGCTAACTTGATGATTTGTTTTTGGTTTTAGCAAATAAATGCGAAAATTTGGATATTTGTTTTTGGGGAATTTGATTGTTTTTTTTTGCGAAAATTACGTATCCCTACTAATATCTAATCAACCAATTTAATTATACCAGAATATTTTATCAATGTCGTCAAAAAATGTTTCTAAACGGTTACCCCTGAACGTAATTTAGAATTATTTGTATTTGATTTTTTGTTGGGTTCGATTGGTAAATTTGTCCCACTTCTTTTTGTATTAGTGATATATTCAACCTGAAATAGAAAAAAAATATACAAAATCCAAAATTAGTTATTATACTTATAGCTATTATTGTCCTTACTCACGAGAATAAAGAATCTATTATATTAATTAGTAACCATTTTATAAAAATTAGACTATATACATTCAAGCTTTGTCGATTATGTTTCTACTAACCTGTTTGTCGATTGCTCTAAACTGCCATGACCAATTGGCCCTATATAAAAATGGACGTAGGTCAAATCTATTATCATCGGGACTATAGGATTCGGCATGATATGATGGTGTTAACACGGTCATCTTATGTCTATTAATCGCATAACATCTGTAACAAAATGCATAAAATTCGATATACATAAATAAATGAATAATAACTTTTTATAGGGTGTACCAATAAAAATAAATGACAAAATTTTAACCACTCATCAAAAGTATAGCTTCTGTATATTTTTTTCAAAAATTCACATTTTTGTCCAGGCTATATGCCCCGTCCAGCATTGAATTATACCAACAATCCAAAACCAATATATATATAACAACATATTTTAATTATTTATGTCCTCAAACAATTTTATTATATTGATGGTAAATTCCGTTTTGTTCTGTTTCAAAAGGTCTCCAAAATGCCATGTTGTGATAATATTAGTAAACAAAATATCCCCATTATTTCTCCCTTTCGCAATTGTAATATGAATGATTAATAGAAGGTGCCTATAATAAATTAAAATTACCTGAATCACACCAAATCCCGCATTGCTGCACTGCACTGCCAGTTCATTTGTTGACAACCGAATTTATGACCAGGTGGCCCAGTGCGGCTGTGATTGTGCTGCGTCTGCCCGCGCGCTCGTTTTTCAACTAGGTGACTAGACGTGTATATGGGTATGGCTAAATAAAAATCGAAACAAGTTTTTCAAATATTTCAATGCCGAGTTGCTGCGTCAGCGACCGAACCTGGTATATTCACCGTTCTTCAATTGAGATCGTAAAAACTATACAACTCATCGCTGGTCGAGGCATGTAATCTGCAAAGTAGTTGTTTCCTGCAGTATCATCCTGCAATCAGTTCGCCTAGTTGGCGATATGTCTTGGAAAATTGCAGGTTGCTCTCTGCCCGTGTGGCGGTATTGAATAGCAGTAACACTGTGTGACGAATTTGTTTTGCACTTACCTGAAAAAGTGCTTTACTTTATCTGCAACTTCTTTAGGTGTACATGAATTCGACCATGTATGTACTAATTTACAATACATTGAATACGGTCCACAGCTGTCTATCTTCCTGAGTCTCCCAAACTGACTCAATTCTGCATAAGTCATACCCATGTCTTCTTCATCGGTTTGAGTCAGTGCGCCTTGCTTTAACGGTTCTAATTCAGCGGTAGGTGGAGCATCAATTATATCTCCAATAATGGGCAAGTTGAATTTGTCTTTAGCGAATACCATAAATCTAAGGAAAAAGAGTATGTAAATCTTCTTCCATGAGTGACAGTTTTAACAGTACCAGAGACAGTATTTCTGTATTAAGGGCAGAAAGTGATATGTTATTGCTCAAAAGCTTGAAAACAATGATATCAATGGGTTTATTCGTTAGTGTTGCTAGAAGATCTAAGGCGTAAAAGCACAAAAATGCTGTTTATTTGTGTCAGGGCAGATACTCTGTTTCAAGCAACACAAAGGAAAAGATCTGTTTTTTGCGTGTAATGTATACAATTTTTTTTTTAAATTTACTCAATAAAATATAACTATTTTCTCATTTACTAACTTTATCATAATTTTATTGTGGTAAGATAATTATTGATTATTTCCCTGCAACAACCAATGATAATATTTAAAAAAAATGGCATTCATAAAAGTACACAGTTGTAAAATTCTAAACAAAATACTAAAAGTTTTTATTCTTTTTTCTGATTTGGAAATTTCATCAACTGTTTCAATCTTAAATTAATCCAAAACAACATACAACAGAAACAAAATTATACCGCGAATGATACACATGAAGTAAAAACTGTTATATGTTGTAAAGTATGGTTCTATATGAAAATGTGTCTTTGGCAAAGACTGCACTGTTCGATCCATTTCATTGACCAATAGTTTTGTAGCCACGTGCATGATCATTGTTTACAAAGGAACGTAAGTTGACTTTACACCTGAATTATGATAAGATGGGAGGGTGACATGAGCCTGTCCAGTGGCAGAGTATGTAATTTACAAAAAAAAAAATCAATTTTCACGACAGAATTTAAGAAGTTACACCCTTATATACTTACCTCCGAAGATCGGTCTTCGATATCCCACCAATAGGGTTAATATCGGCACTTGAACAATCATACTTGGTCATATAGCCTCTAAGAGCTTCATCCACATTGGCCGATCCCAAAACAAGTAACCCGCCAGGCCTTCCTCTAGCCCAAAGCATTAATTGGGCAAATAAATAGGATAGTACCATTCGGACCCTAGCCTGTATATTTTGAAGCGCTAGATTTTGTCTCGGGCAACCGCCATTTACTGCAAACTTCGGGAAAAGCCCAGTTACTGTGCTGAATATTTCCAAAACTGCACTTATTGCCTTATCGATTACTATATTCATGTGATAACTGAAACAAATTAAAATTTTTAGTTGTAAGAAATAAGAGAAAATTATACAGTATGGTCCATAATCGTGTCGTACAATATAGTAAAATTTGAAATTTTTTTTCATAACGTATATTCTTCTAATATGAGAAATGTAATATATTTCTTTTAAATATCTGGACATTACAAACCTTCCTATTGCTGCTGCCAATGCAGAGGCTCTTTGTTTGGTTTCTTTGGAAGAGTTCTCAGTTCCCATATAACATGTGACCAAGAACCTGTTACATAATTCTGAGGCACTTTTCGGTAGATATTCCTGATCACCTGTTATTCTCCTGAGGTCCGTCAAAACTTTTGGATCTAAAATTCGGGAGATACTTTCTATGACATCTAATAATATTGATTTTAGTGAAAGAAGAGGGAAATTTCAAAATTTGATCTATTTTTCTTTTTATAATAAAGAACATATTATTGTCAATAACACAAAGAGTTGTAAGTGCTCTAAGAGGTTTTTGAACAATTTTTTAAGAAGGCAATTTAAAAATTAATCTAAAAATGACTTTAATTAAGCTGTTTATGCCGATTTGTGAGACCAGGGACGAAAGATTGATTTATCGATATCGATGATCCCTATTATATTTGGAAATACATATAAGTACCTCCACCTTGTTGTATGGTGTCCATAATTAGTTTGCACATTGAATAAACTATTAGTGCTGTGCTTGAAGAGTCTATTCCTCCACTAAGTGGCAAAAAAAATCCTCCTTGACCAGATCGTCTAAGATAATCCCACAACCAACAGGCTGGACCCTAAAATATGTATATTTACATTCAATTGATGGAAAATTTAATTGACTGATATTTTTATAATTCATATGTGTAGAGTCGAAATCATTAAGCTTGATTTTATGATTTTTTATTTATGTTTGGGTGCTGCAACTCACTTTGAAAATCGAAACAGAAAAGGCGCGTTGTTATGAAATTAGTATAATTGGCTTCAAATGTCTGATAATCCGATAGTGTTGCGCAATCAACCGATCGGTCAGACTAGGTAATTTATATATTCACAAAACGGCTTTAACTAATCTAACCGTTCACTTAACACAACCTTATATGTATCCGGGTATCAGTTAGCGAAGAAAATAAAGTACAGCTTCTCATAAGACGTAACTTATTTCTATCTTGAAAAATTGAATTAGTAAAATACCCTCCCCAATTTCTTTTTGCCTTTTAAAATTTTTCCATCATAAAAATTATCTATATGAGTCTGGGAATAATAAAAAATCTACTTCATTATTAAAATATGATTAATGCTGCTATTTACGTACTTGTGCTATTTCTTCTTCAGCAGATAGAAACGTCCAATTGAGTGGTTGTGCCGTAGGAAGAGTTGTATCGTTTTCTGGCGAAAGGGAATAGTCAACTAGAATCCTGGGATACCCTGGACCAGATGAAGCTAAATTTGCATTAGAACGCATCATATTTCTATAAGACCGAATATCTTCTAAATCGATTGTAGCTGTGATTACTTCCTACAACAGTACCTATATTATGAAGTGTGATATGTGAAAAAATATACATTTTCTTTATATCAGCTCAATCTCATTCTAGACCAGATTCAGGATGATGAGAAAATATTTTTTGCCGCGTTAAGAAAAAATATTTAAACATTACTACTATTGAAACAAATTTATTTTATAAAAAAAGTGTAAACCACAATGAAATCATTTCTTACAAGAAATAATAATAAAATTTAAAAAACTTACAACTTCTTCTAATGCAAATTGTTTTGCTCTGCTTAAAATATGACCATTTAAAGTTATCGATGAAACTCCATCGAAATATACTCTTTGGCCGTCACAGCCCCGCAAGTTACTGAAAATGTAACAACCACCACATTTCATAGTTGCGTTTTTCACTAAGTCTACTATCACATAACCTTTTCTTAATTCACTGTGACTTCCAGATCCGTTACAAATAATTTCAACACCATCTAGAGCTAGAGGCACATGAGTGCTTTGAGCGCACCATAATTCTTCACAAATTTCAAAGCCTGCAAATTTTCAATATAATAAAAGGTGTTATATGGAGATTCTCACGTGGTTTTCATGATAAAGAATGTAAGGTAGTAGTTAATTATACAGCACTAAATATTTAGAAACTTAAAATTTGAAAATCATATACCAGGATAATTTAGAGTTAATTTCAGTTTTCAAACGTACTTTTGGTAAATATATGTCATAAAGGCGAATATTACGCAACTACAAAAACGTTGCCTTGCCATTGCATAAGAATCATCCGCTTTATAGAACACCTCTATCTTGAATGTAGTACATTATTCTCCACAACACTGATCCGTACTTATTGATAATCAACATCATAGACTAATATCTAAATTGTAATGTTCTATGCTAAATATTGGGTTAATTTATTTTTTTATTTTCTTACCTATACAAGTATCCAGAGTGGATATTACAGCATCCCCGAAAGGAACTAATTTTTGACCTGTAATGTTAGAAATCATCCTGGGTAAATGGAAATCTTCAGTTTCCCTATCCTGTAGAAGAGTAAATAAAAATAAATAAATTGTACCGTTTTATTGTTTTACTCAACATTATTCAAACATTATTCAAGATCATATAATAAATTAGTTTTCTCCTCACATAAATTTTAACATTCTTTTACATATTTCTAACAAAGATACTGACCTTTTTCCAACTGGAAAACCATCTACTTTCCCTGTAATTACCACTATCGCAAAGTATTCTTTTAGGTCGTATAAGAAGAATTTTTTTATTTAGGAATACTACTCTGCAGTTATAAGCAACATTTCTATGCATCACTGGCATTCCTACGTCTATCAAAATATCTTTACATAGCTGAGCAGTTAACAACTCTGCTAAAACCTCCCATGAATGTAAAAACGTATCACTTTCATAAAAGTGATCTTCACAACTGTAACCACTGAAATAAACAAAAAGTATTTGTCCAAATAAATGGAAAAAAATATACATGGTGTAATTTCAAATATGGAACATTTACACAAATATTTCTAAAGATATTTAACAGACTTAACTAAGCAAGGTTCACTAAATTTGTACACAATTGTCAACTTGAGCTGTAGACGTTGGGAAAATCTACCCTTATTTGACGCACACGTATCTAAGCAGTTAACCATTGTATAAAAATTATGGTCGTCTAACAATATATTATAGTACTGCCATAAATAAAGAATAGCAATATAAAATTAAAACATAGCTTCGTATATTTGGTGAATTAAACAACCTCTTAGGTATTACAGTTCAATACTAACCAAATTTCAAGTTCAGGGCCAGTTCGAAAAGTAGCACCCAATTCTTTAGCCTCCAAAATTGATTGCAATATTCTATCTCTGTTTCCTTCAAAATCCAAAGCCCACTGATTTAATGTCGAAGCAGCAATAGTTACTTTTCGACCCATTGTGAATCTGAATGCCTATATCAACTTTTGCTATTATGATTAGGAACTCAAATGTTAAGGTATAAGTAAAATTATTATTACTTCAGCAAGTCGCGAGATAACTTTTATCGAGAATTAAATAACAATTTACATTAGATTTTAAATTTGAAATAAGATTATATAGTTTCAAGTCCCTTATCACCATAAAATAATATTCTAATCATATTACTGTGATAATGGATTCGTTGTTTACATATGATTACATAACCTCACTCACTTAACGCTCACTTTTCACTTGTGTAACCAATCAAGTTGCATTAAATGGTCCTAAATTTTCACGGCACCATCTGTCGCACAAAAGCTACACTAAACTGTGGAAGAATTCGTTCGGAGGTAGCTAACTGTAACAATCTCATATTCAATGGTGAATTTAATGTATAGATGGCGCCGCCTCGTTTCCAATAAATTGAACTGGATATTATATAAACCGTTGACTGAAGTATTATTATTTCAATCAACTATTAAATTAATAAAGATTTTTCTTCTTAACGGGTCACTTGCAAAAATACCGACTAACCCAGCGCGTTCGGCGACTCCAGTTGGCACGACGCCGCCTTGAGATAACCACTTTAAATTTCTGACAATTTTCATGGACATCGATTTTCTCGAAAAGTTTTAAGATTCAGAAAAATCTGTGAACCATAAACTCCTTGATCAATCCAAAACTGCAGACAGTTCCTCTCTTATCCCTCCAGTTTCCGAGATGTTCGATATATTTCCTTAACGGAGGCATTTGCATAAAAATCGACCATCCCAGCGTGTTTGGCGACCCCAGTTGAGTACGGTACCATCTTGAGATGAACTCATATGAGTAAATAAATATTTAGTTACTCAAATGGATGAACTCTCTAATTTTTTGAAAATTTTCATGGACTAAAAATGATTGAAAATCTTAGGCAACCAAACTTACACTATGATAATAGTGTAAATTACAATATTGTATTTACAAGAAAAAATTGAGACAAAACGACCCCAGTTGTGTATGGCACCACTTTGAGATAAGCATTTTAATTTTTTGCCAATTTTGATGTCTATCGATTGTCTCAAACAGTTTTAGGACTGAAATTTGAAAAAATTACGGTGGACTGTAACGGCGCTGTCCAATCCAAAACTGCATTCAGTTTCTTTCTAACTCCTCCAGTTTTCGACATTTTTTATTTTTTTTTCTCGACGGAAACTCGTGCTCAAAAATCGACTATCTCAGCGTGTTTAGCTACTCCAGATGTATACGGAACCGCCTTCAGAAAAGCACTTTCAATTTTTGAAAATGTTAGTGCTATTTGAAATACAACTGTAAACTATTATCGGTGAAGATCCGTAGGGATATACAGCTCGTAAAGCTACCATACACACACCCTCCAAAGAGGGAAATCAACTCAAGCTTCTAAAGCTTCGCATACAGGTTCTCTAAAGGAGACCTCACAAGCGTGCAGGTTGGCGTGAAGGGGGAGACGCCTGAGCATCCTGGAAATCCTTTTGCAGGCGAGCAGACAACTAACCTCCCAGCACCGTAGGCAAAAATGAAGCCTTGATCCAGAATCGTCGCTCAATACTATTCCAAAATGAGGATGTATGATCCCCTTAATATGCTTAGAGATAATGATGATCGGCTAACAACCAATCAAAATCCATGAAAGCATCCTATATTTTGTGCTGTTTAACTGCCAACCTCCAGCTATAATTATATGTATGTATATTTATGTGAAAGGAAAATAACCAACATTAATTAAACACACGTCCTGTTTTTTTTTGGCATTCAAAAATTTCAACGGTCGCTAAATATTCACAATACGTTCATGTTTATGAAAATTTGGTTACAGTCCAAGAACAGGTACGTTTCCCTTGCCAAGTTTTTAATTTATGGATTTTTGTAGAATATTAGTTCATTGCAAATTGCAATTTAGAGGTGAATAGTGGTGTTGATACCTGTTGCTTCAAGGTAACGTATTGTTTACATGTTTTAAAAAATATTTGTCCTTCAAATTAGAATGTAAGCACTATTAAAATGTGAGTTCATTGCTAAGCTTATTTTTACAGTTTATAGTTCTTTTGTGCAGCTTAAAACGGTTTATTTATATACATATATGCATGTGTATTCTCGTACATGCACAATACACATATTTTAATACTTATTTTACATGTATTTGGCAAGTAGCAAGTTGTATTAATAACAACAAACTTATGATTAATTGAGGCTAAAAATATATATGCTGGAGTTTGGGTTTCTAGATGATGTAAAATAAAATACCTAAATAATATGTATCTCTAAAATATAACATTTCAATCTTAATCTCTTAGTTTATTTATAAAATCATATATTTTACTTTAATTTAACCGTTATTTTTTCTGATAACACGTTTTCAAGTTTTTCAAATATTCTACTCACACAATTATTCCTACCATTTTTATGTATCGCAATGTCGAAAAGATAAAGGTAATGTAATTTAAAAAATAATAAGTACATCGCAAATGGTCTGTATTTCGAATCAAATGAGATATGTATTTATTAAGTTTGACAAAACAGTAGTTTCTTTTTTTGTCTTCATCCTCAGCATAATGAAATGAGACATAAAAAGCTTGTATATACCATTAGAAAAGGCCATTAGCAACAACCTTAACTAGAGGATGTACGATGTTTCTGAAGATGAATACAAAAAATGTATTATTCTATCAAACTGAATAAGTATAAACAATGGAATGACATAAAAAGCTTGTTTCAACGTATAGGAATAATCTGAAAGGAAGGTACGTTATTTCTGAGGATGAAAGCAAAAAAGAAAAATTGGAGATAATTTTTTCTTGACACCTTCTGGATGGTTGTAGCAAGCGGAGTGGTTGTTTCCTACAAATTTTATTTATTTTGCCAAATATTTTCTCGAAATTCTTAATTTTTATACCCTCCCATACCTTTTATTCAGCCGAACAACAATTCTTCAACTTCAACAATTTATTCAACTAAAATTACGAATTTCAGATCTTCATTTGCAGTTTTATTTTCGTGGCATTTTCGACCAAGTGGTGTCTATGTCTATGGCTTAATAACTAAAATCTGCTCTGCCCTGTGCTAATTTTTCATCGTACAAGGAAACTTGTATAAAAATATGCTGTTATCATGGCCAACTATTTATATCAAAATATAAAAATACATTATAATTATAAACTAGGTATATTTCCTATATTTGTAAAGATAACTATAACAAATTTAGGAGATTACGTGCGTGATAATAATTTATAATGAAGATCGTTGGAATCAGGATAAATAAACCACACTGCATATAACAACATTTAGGTTGTGAATTTTGTCTGCCAGAGTTATAACTCTCTAACGGACATAAAAAGTACCAGTGGGTACTCTTAAACGTTTTAAAGAATGTCCAAAATGTTTTAATAGAAAAATTACACAGGTGAAACAGAATGTTGTGTTTTAATGTAATCTTAATCTTACTAATTCTAATTTTACCGAAATTTAATTGCCAATGTAAAGGAAATTTACTTATACAAATTATTAGGCGATATTAGAAATCCGTACAAACCTATATACTTTTTATTTTTATAACATGACAATTTATTTGAACTTTTAAACAACAGGAACAAAAAACTTATAGAATACACTTATCTAATGAATAATACTGGTTTTATAGATGCAAAAGCATAGAAAAGACTTGCGCGAGATATGTACGTTTTTAAACGACGGGGAATATTTAATCCGGCGTAATCCGTGTAATAGTGTCCTGCTATATTTGTATATACAGGGTCGGAAAGTCCCCATGGTTCATCTGCCGTTACGTGAGAGGGATAAAGTAAGTCATAGAAATCCGTGCGATAGAGAAAGATGACTATAATGAAGGCGTCTAATAGTCGCCGCCCATTTCGCCCTTCCACAAATAAGAAGTGGATCTTATTTGTGGAAGGGCGAAATAGGCGGTGACTTTTAGACGCCTTCATTATAGCCATCTTTCTCTATCGCACGGATTTCTGTGACTTTCTTTATCGCTCTCACTTAACGGCCGATGAACCATGGGGACTTTCCTACCCTGTATATGTGTCTCGTGTATCTGATATTGTGCATTTAGTTAACTATCTAGGGGGCAACTGTCTCCCTGTTGCCCATCCTCGAACGGCGCCCATGTACTTAGTCCTGAATGCTCAGAAATCAGAAGTTATTGAACTTCTAAACAGCGAAACGAATTCGTATAAGTAGTACCTAAGGATTCCTGTTAAGGTTTTTTTTTTGTTATATCATGTTATCCCTCTTTATATCCTTATACGTAGGCGTATAAAATTATTAGAAGAGAAAAGGATGACTTATTCATGGTTGCTTTGTTCTTCATTAACATTATAAGCAATTAAAAATCATAGTTATATACATGACATATAGGCAAGAAGCATGCATTTATTAGGTTTAGATATATGTATATCAATATGGACAATCGTTTGTACTACGTTAGAAACTATAACTTATATTTATATTATTGTAGCAATAAAGATATAGAAAACTGAAAGAAATGTGTTCATCTTGTGTGAAAAATATTATAATCTATGCATCGTTTAATATACTCGTAAGTATCTTAATTTCAATCTGTATGTATTTTTAGTCCACTTGATTTTTCATATACTTACCGACATACTTTATTATTTATGGTTACAGCTTTATGCATAAATTAAAATTAAAAAAAGATCAAAATCAAAATAAATCATCTGCTTTGAGGAGAACTTAAAACTTATATTAATTTATATTATTTTTTAATAATATTAAGTTAAATGATACAAAATATATCAAATAGCTATTTATGGAAGCAAGTTGCGTAATGGCGAACTATATTTTAATTTATTTTTGAAATTATGGTGCTGTGTACATTATGTAGATTTTACCTAAATGAATCGTCTATAAAATATGATTAATTATTCTTGTTGACAATTTGTTACCTACAGTATTATGGTTAGATATTTTTAAGTTTTATCTGTTACCTAGTCGAAAAAGATCTTTGCACAATATTGCTTTTAGCAACACCTATTTTTATATTAAAACTATAATTATAATATTTACTTCCTAGAGTGTCTGTTAAAAACTTTATTCACAGCAATTGATAAAATACGAAATAATTCAAATACATTCATATATACGTAGGTATAAAGTAACATACAATACAGACATAAACTAAATTTATTTTAAGTACATTAATTCATGTGTCACGTTGGAAGGTAATGAATTATTTGTTTGCATTTCAGCGAAATTTGCATACGACTTCAGTGGTGGGAAAAAGCGAAAGCCCGAGATAGGTAAATGCCTTACTGGTTTCACTATTATTGATTGCCATCCCCATGGAAATGTAGTTGGGTTGCTGGGCATAAAAATAGGGACTGTCATAAGTGACTGTAGGGTTGCCAGAAATTGTAGAAATAAAATATGGAATGCAGGTGCAGATAACATCTAATTATATAAAAGAAAGGGATACAGCACAATGGAATCGGACAGTGAAAGTAAAATAAAAGGTGAGTAAAGTTACTTTGTTAGTTAAGATTCACAACTATTTAGATTTTAAATGGCTGTTAATTTACATTTGGAAGTATTTCAGTTTATAATGAAAAACTGAAACTCTGATTTATTTTTGCTGATATATTACAGTAACATTTATCATAAAATGTATCAATATCTACAAGCATAAACGGTATTATCAGAAATATTCAAACAATAGTTTTTAAAACAACCCTTGATAAATTAGTATTCCAAAATAATTTTAATAGCAATGCTATATACCGTTAAAATTACATTTTTATAAAGATAAATTAGTGGTGGATTATTGATAAATATAATTAATTGATTTTCATTCTAAACCATTCAAATAATTTAATTGTGTAAATATATAAATAACGTTTTCTTTTGTTCTGTTAATATTTAAACAGTGATAATAACAATATCTTTTTTCAAATTAAAATTTCATGATTTAGAAACATTGTCGATATTTCCTTATTTGCATATTTCATGTTACAAACCATAATGAATTATTTATTGCTGTAATATTACAGTCAATGCAGACTTGCTGAATCCAGGAATTGCAGAGAAATATATATTGATCTAATAAATTAATAAGTCAAATTTAGTTCTAGGCGACCTTTAAACAAAGAAATATTTTATCGATATCGGATGTAAAATATTTGTTATAAGTTCTATTTGAACTAAAATTATGCCAATTTTCATTTTTTTTAAGTTTGTACGAAAAACATGAAAGTAGATCATCTTTATATTTAAAACAAAGAAATAAATCAGATAATATTTGAAATTCTACTGCTATTTAAAGTAGTGTCAATAAAAAAAACCTTATTAAAGTTATATCCTTCCTATGTATAGGTAGTTATTTTAACAATCAACAAATCTATTCTAGTAAACTATACTAACAATATTCAAAATTAATTTCCTGTCAATCATAATTATAATAACGAAGTTTGTTGATTGATATAAAAAGGTATTTCTAGTAAATTTCAATGACATCATGTCCCAATGCAGACAATGGTATTTCGCGATAAATATGTTTAAGACCATAAAAAAAAATCCTTAAAAAATACATTATTATCACCTCCTTTACAATTTCATATTCTAAACGAATGAATATTTTAATGAGAGATTCTTAATTAAAATGAATTCCTAGCAACAAAGTCATATCATTGAAGAAGCAAATAAGTTACAAGTCAGTTTCAAAATTTCATTTATTTTCAAATTTTATTCAAAATTCCATTCCAACGGGACAAAACTCTAATTAAATAATATTTCCTGTATCTTTTTGGTTACATATCAATACATTTTGTATATATTATCCATTTCATTAGATATTTATTTTTATTAGACTCTCATAGTGTTATTCGCTCAATATTTTTAGTCATTTGATTCATCTTTATTTATTGCTATTTTTATAATATCTTCGTTCGTTTGCAACCTATTTAGTTATATTATATTCTTTGTATTTCTATTTGTATAACACTCCACTGCACATAACAGTATGAGACATTTTTGTTTCAGACACGGATTCAACTGTAAAGTCTCTGCAAGCGGCATTGTTTCCTCCACAGCTCACATGTTCTGGTAGCTATTTTTCAAATTTTTTGTTAAAATGTCAATATGAAGAAGAAGACGAATCAAAGTACAAAGTTAAAGAAACTTCTTCTAAAGACTGGTGTACTGTTAACAAAGACATAAGTTTTACTTTGCAACCACCTAGATGGCCAACAGAATGTCAGGTAAAGTTAGAATGTCAGATATACTAATCTAGTCTCATAAATTGAAGAAATCAGTATAGGAGGATGTTTCACATAAAAAACAAATTTTATTTATAATTGTAAAAATGTCTGGTTCACGCTTATGACAGCTTTTAGTTACCTACCTTAGAATATTAAGCATTCCATAAGATTATTAAACCAGCTCCATATAAAACGGTCCCTCGCCAAACATTCGTCAAACACAAATAATGTGTTAAATATTTGCAGATAATTTGGCTAAAATCTATAGCCTCATGACAAATATTCCTTCAAACATAAATTTAAATAGCTTTGTCGAATATTTGGCGAGTGAAGACATGCTTTTGAATGTGCCGATATGCAGCATCCACACAATACGACATTTGTTTACGTTTGACAAATATTTGGAAAGCGCCCGTATCATCTGAAGTCGGCCTCAACCACACAACAGGGATTGAGTTTAATTCTTAATTATGCCAGAACTCCATTGCTTTCTCTCTTACAATTTTGGCTCTATATTGAAATATATAATGTTACATACGAAAACATAGATAATACAGTCTAGGCTTGTTCATCTATTAAAAAAGTTCATTATGCAAGATCAATATTTAAGATGGTTTTGAGGACAACAAAAAATATGTATGTTTAAAATTTATTTCTTATTTAGTCATTTTATGTTTGGAACAGAACAGGATTAGGATTATTTAATTCTAAAAAAAATAAATAAAAAAGTCTAATGACAAACTTAAGCCTTCATTAAGAAAAGCTCTATTATTTTCGAAGTATTTGTGATTAACAGCTTGACCTACTTTTTTGTAACTCCTTGATAAGTTACGCTGTATCCATCTAAAAAAACACAAGACATGTTCTGGAATTGTTATAGTAATGTAATTGTAATTTTAAATATATATCCAATTGTTAATAACCAAAGGACTAAATAAATATACAGAAAAATACTTCTTTCTTTCATTATTTCATATTTTTATTCTGGAAATGCATATTAGTATTTTTTTTCAATATTCATAAAATTTTCATGTTGTGTACCACCAAATATCATTCTGCCTAGTACTTTCTGCCAGTCATCACATAAATAACTGAATCGATACGTCACGGCAAATCATAAAAATAGATATTCGTCTATAGATGAATCATATGCTTGTACAATTTTTTGTTTTGCAGGCTTTTTGTTTTGCATTAATATTAATAAAGAAGCTTTTAATTGTTTAGGAGATTTTATAAAAAATGAACTGGAAAATTAAGTCGATACCAGAACATTATTTTTGTAATATTCAACCCTTTCCGGTGTAGTAGTGGTATTGTGTTCAACGAGTAATTAAATTGTTCCTCGTCAAAGTCAAATAAAGCCCCCATACTTGGACCTAGGGAGGTATAAGGGTTATTACCCCTAAAACGGCGAACTCACGATCGTAACCGGATCCCTAACGTGTGGGGTGATGATTTTTTTATGGTTCTTAAAAACATAATTCACCAAAAATGTAGTAGTGATCGGAATTCATTTGTTATGATTGCAATGTAATTCAAATTAAGGAAAATTGCAGAAAAATTCAAATCAACTTGTGAAACATGTTTTGACAAAAATAAAGAGACAATAATTAAAATAATCGTCTTTTCTGTTCATAGCCACACTTGCCTGTATTCTGCAAATTGAAATAACCTTTGCTTAACTCAACTTTTTCCTTAATTTATGTCTTTCGCCATTAAAATTTGGCCAAAACGAAAACGACGAGACGCAATACGTGACTAAATACGTGAAACAATTTTAATATGTTGGAATTACATATTTGAATATCTCTTCCTCAAGGTGTTAGAAGAGAGGGTTAAACACATTAGTTATGTCCCTCCGTCTTTGGAACCGTATTACATAGCAACTGGGAATGAATGCCAACCGAAACCAACAGGAGATGAGTGTGGAATTATAGTCTATCAGTATACCCCAATAAGTGCAGTTAACTATGTAAGTTAATGTGTGTAATTTACTTTATTTTTGTATACCTTGGTACTTTTGCCATGTGAAAACGCACGTGAAAAGGCTACGATGCCTTCATAACTTTCACTATACAGAAGAGCATCTAGGGTGTCAAGAAATTATTACAAAAATCATATGACACTTTTTCAAAACTCAACGTTAAGGGAGTTACATAACATCATTATTTTATTATTAACATTTTAATTTTATTTTATTAATAATACAAATTTTTGTCATTAAGCGAAATTAAAGATGATCTACATAGCTACATTTATTTTATAAAACATAACTTTCTTTTATGTTCAAATCTTGCTAGGTTATTTGTAATCATGAATACCACCAAATATTATATTACAAGATTTGTATTTTTTTTTAGTTTAGTAGATCCAGTGTTGGTGGCAGCAACTATTTATTATCTACAAATTTATGCCCGGAACAAGACACTCTTAAGTTTGAGTCAAGATTTGAATCGGCAAATTTAGCAAGAGCTATTATGATAACGCCAAATTTTTATGAACTGCACCTTAGGGCTGATATGTATACCAGCAGGCATATGCAGTGGTTCTATTTTAGGATCACCAATACCAAGAAAGGTTTTTTATACAGGTAAGTTCAATAATCAAACATTTAAATCTAAAGATAAATATAGAAGGTGCGTTTCAAGGTAAACAGGACTTTTCAGAAATAGGTATTTCTAGTGAGACCATCTATTGGCCTAAGGATAAACTAAATCACTTCTTTCTAAAGGACATCCTCTAAGTATTGACATACTTAAAACCAAATTTTTCTACATTTAAACAAAGGAAGATTTTTATTTAAAATAATGCCTTTTTCATAAAATGGAAAATATGTTTTCCTTCTTTTAAACTGCATCCAACTCACAACACACATATGTATGTATCTTTTTCCGGATTGTCTAATTGATGTCAAACTTTACGGATATCTCTTACTATGTATTAGGAGTAGATCTGTCAAACTTTATATCTCTATAGTGATAAGAAGGTATTCTACTCACATAACTAAAAATATAAAGGCTGTATTTAAAAAATAAAGTTTTCTATTGTACTTGAAAAAAATGGCAACCTGGCAACAATGCATTTGCAAGAAAAATGCCAGGTTCATTACTTAGAATTATTTATATTTCAAAATTTCTGCACTTCAAACTGTTTTTAATATGCAAATGAGTTTATTTTTGAAGGTATTTTTTTACTTAGGTACTGTTTATTATTTTTAGATTCTCTATTACAAATTGTTCAAAAGAAAGTAGTTTGTACAATGAAGGAATGAAGCCATTAATGTATTCTACCAAAGACTCTCAGTTACATTCTATAGGATGGAGAAGATGCGGGCAAAATATAACATATTTCAGCAACGACAATGTGTAAGTTTTTTAATACGTACCATGTTTAAATGAAAGAAAAAATTAATAGATAAATAGAAAAGATGGGAAACGACCTCATTATTTTCAAATTTGTAGTTCCAGTAAAGTACCATTACAAAACTCTTGGTCAAAATAAAAATTGCTACGCCGCTGACCTAAATTACATTTATAAGAAAGAGTGGTACCACCGGGGAACAAAGGGGATTGAAAATACGTTATAAGTTGTAACATGTAAATTTTTTATTGTTTTCTTAATTTATAATAATTTAATTCCATACTTTAGATTGATTTTACAATGTTAATTTGCAGCAAAATTATTGATTGTAGTTTTGGCTACTGGCGTATCATGTTGTATTCATAATATTGATGGGTGGTATCCTGATTTTAATAACCTATGATATGATTGTCGTGATCTGCGTTTTTGAATATCGCACCTTATTATACCAACTTTTATCTATAGTTAAAAAGTATTTCCAGGTATTAATTTTACAGGGTTCCAGATGATCCCGATCAACAGATGACATATACATTGTCTTTTACAGTAAAATTCCCTCATGACGATGATGAAGTGTATCTTGCTCAGTGTTATCCATATACGTATTCAGACTTACAGGATTATTTGTCTGAAATTGCCACACATCCTATTAAATCCACTTTCAGCTCAGTCAGATTGTTGTGTAAAAGTCTAGCTGGGAATAACATTTATTATGTGACAATCACTTCGCCAGCTATTTCTGGAGAAAATAAAGTAAGTCATAGGGTACTTTCCAAATAACGCACAGCTTGTTTTCCTATATTTTGCATCCCAACTACGGCTATTGATTTTGAAAAAAAATATATCGGATAAAAAATTAAGCATATAGATATCGCAGAAATGTCAGAATAAATAGATTTTTATGGATCCCGATGTATATAGTTAGACAACACAGTGTAAATATATGTTTATCAAATAGTCGGTTGCTGAAAAAACATTGAGTTTATGGTAGGACCGCAGCCAGGACAACATTCAATTAACGAACTATTTTCATATCAGGGCATATAAGGGATATGTAATGTTAGTAGGATCTATCATAGGCAATTTTTAGTTGCATTAAGATAGAGTGGGTGCAAAACTTTTGTCAGGTGGTCAAAATCCTGACCTGTACACTACCCTACCTCCCGGCTACGGTCCTGGGCAGGCAGCCATATGTTGTTTACTAGAAATAGACATAAAGATATATGGAACGTTCTATTTAGAAAAACAAAAGGCGGTTGTTTTGACATCTTTGTGATGTTTATTTTTTTGATCTGATACAGAAATACAGCTTTTATTTTTAACATTTTTTCCTATCTCCTAAAATAACAACTGTAGGTGGAGTGGAAAATGTAGGGAAGAAATATACTATATAGAAGTTATTTCATTGGATGTGAAGGAAGAATGTAGACTTTAATTTTTTCAGACAGTCTAAGTTTCTCTGAGAATCCATTATATTTCCGAAATTATTAGAGATATAGGAAAATTGACTCATTTTCGAGCAGGATTAAAGAAACAAATATATTTTCTTAACATTTTCACAACAGAGAACACAGAGAAGTTTAGCACCCTGTAAACATTTGGTTTATCTGCTTCCATAGCTTACAGGTGGTAAAATACTCAAATAGAGAAAAATATAAATAATTTGAGAAAATATGAACGGTGTTTTGCCTATCTGTAATAGTTTCTGGGATACCCTTGGGTTTCATCGAAAATGTGACAATCTATAGGTACAATGTAATACTTATGTACATACTTTTTTAAAAATGATGTTAAGGTAACAAAATTTTGTGGTAACAATTTATACTTACATAATTTAACCCATCTTAAATGAAAATATCCTAAAAAAAAAAAGATATTTATTGTTCAATTTAATACAGTTATTCTTGAAAGAGGGAGCTTAAAAAGTGACATTTGAATTTATTTTCAATTATCGAAACCTACTTACCATTTTTTGGTTGTTAAATAACACAGCCACACAGAAAATAAAAAGCTGTCTGTACTTTTCATGCGACATATGTTATCTGCAGTATTTTTGCTTCCTGATCACGAATCCGGTGTCAGAATTGAGCTATCACATCACAGGAATTTTCTAACCCTGAAAAAAACAGGTCAAAAATAGCAAAAATTCACGAAAAAGTGCTAGGAAAAATACAAACAAATTTTTTTTCTATATTCAAATGTTCATTTATATGGTTAAGACCCCGCCGAACGTGAATCCACGGTCAGAATTGATGGTTCTTTTTCTAACCTCAAAAAAACGGATCAATTAAGGTCAGATATCCCGAATTTTCACGGATTCGTGATCAGTGACCCCGAAAACCCCCGTATACCAAATTTGTCGCGAATGTGTTATTTTTTGAAAATTTGATCGGCCATGTTATATCCGCCATCTTGAATTTTGCAAAATTGACCTCAAATCCGTGATCAGCGACCCCGAAAACCCCCGTATTCCAAATTTGGGGTGTGTTATTTTTTGAAAATTCGTGATATCTGACGGACTCGTTTTTTTTAGGTTAGAAAAAGAACCATCAATTCTGCGGATTCACATTCGACAGGGTCTTATCCATGTAAATGAACATTTGAATATAGAAAAAAAAAATTGTATTTTTCCTTGCATTTTTTCGTGTAATTTTTGCTATTTTTGACCTGTTTTTTGAGGTTAGGAAATTCCTGTGATGTGATTTCTCAATTCTGACACCCGAATTCGTGATCAGGAGGCAAAAATACTACGGATAACATATGTCGCATGAAAAGTACAGACAATTTTTCTTTTTTTTTGCGTGGCTGTGAATTGGTCATATTTTTATTTAATGCTGACTACACCACTGGATTATCTTCCGTTTTAATCTATGCATTTGTTACTTCGCTTTAGAAAATTTTTCATAAAAATTCCTAAACGTTTGGGTAGTAGTTTCCTTACAAACCTTAGTTATTGCTCCCCTTTGTTGTTTTTTGTATACCTACTTTTGATTTAACAGAGACGAGCCTTAACATTCAAAAAGAGCAAATTAGTGAATATTTACTTCCCTTATTTTCTAATTTCATTGCGCACCTCGTTTAGGAAGAACAAAAATAAGTGAAATTGTACAATCAGTGGGAAATATATTTTCATCAAATTTGGTACAAATGCAATTCAGGAAGTGCAAAATTCAGTGGTGTAGTCAGATTTTTTGGTAACTGAAAATATATTCAGATGTCATGTAATGTAATAGAGTTTTTTGAAGTTAAAGTGTCCCTGTAAAGTAGGTCACACTGTACATATGATTTACATAAATAATTAATGCCATTTTAAATTTCAGAAAAAAAGAGCTGTTGTAATAACGGCTAGAGTCCATCCAGGAGAAACGCCGTCGTCTTGGATGATGAAAGGCTTTTTAGATTTCTTGACTAGTGACTCCGCACCTGCCAAAGAATTACGTGATAAATTTATTTTTAAAATAGTGCCAATGTTAAACCCGGATGGTGTAATTGTTGGAAACAATCGATGCTCACTTTCGGCCAAAGATCTGAATCGCCAATATCGAACGGTGATGCGAGATGCTTACCCGTCCATTTGGTATACCAAGCTAATGGTTAGAAGGTTTGGCATAGTTGTATTACTCTTAGGTGATATTTTGCATGATTTTTATTTTTTTGGTTGTTGTAATTACAATAATTCTTTCACATAGAGTGATTTATTGCGGTATTAGAAATCCCACTCATTATTTTTTTCTGAAAATTTCAGCGTAAATAAAAACATATTCAGGACGACTTCAGCTCTGGTTATACCAAAACTCGACATATCTTGCTATTTTATACGTCGTCATCGCTCTAGCTCCGTATAAGCTGAAATTTCCAAAAATTAGTAAGAGTAACTCCTGTAATATTTTTGAAAAACTGTTTTTATGCACAACAAAATTTTACATTGTAATATACATGTTCTGTAAAGAACTTAACCTTGAAAAGGATATTCACGTATTCAGTGAGCATTCTCAAAAACTTACCTGTACCAAATTTCAAAGGATTCCATTGTAAAGGCCAAAATTAAAACAAGATTTTGGCCACCTTTTCATTGCGGTAATTTATCCCAAAAACATTGCCATACTAGCAAGATATACCAGAAATGTATTTATATTGTGACAAATGAAGGTCCACCTTTGTGACTATAGTCTGTATGATAAAAAAATATGGTATGCGCGTAAATTTTCATATCAAACAAATGAACATTGCAAAGACCTTTATTTTGTAAATAGAACACCTTGTATATTTGGACATATTTAGATACCTACAAGACCTTGCGATTATAGTGGTATGTAGAGGGTGTCTCAAACTCGATAGTACGGGCCTACTGTGCATGTGAGGATACAAAAATATTAAATAAAATTTGGGACACGTGGTGTTAATTGGGATGAGATAAGCTTCATTTTTAATCGAGTGTTATCTTTGGGATTTGTCAGAAACGACTAATAACGTGATCTATTATATTTTTTCCAGAAACATATCCAAATGTTTTTCCTATTAAAAAGTTCTCCTTTTTTTTAATAAACTGTGAGCTGAGTTTATTAACATTTCGCCGTTTGTGATTTTTTCTTTCAAATGATTAATATCTCGCTAAGGTGTTGTGCAAGCCTTGTTTTATAATTCCCCCACCCCCCCCCCCCATAAAAATGGAGGGGTGTTTGATCTGGTGACTTTCCGGGCCACTGAATAGGTACATTAAGCTCAATCCATTTTTCTGGAAAAGTTTTATCTAAATATTGCTGCACAATCCTGGCCTTGTCGTGCTGAAACCATAGGTATCTCATTAGCTGCAAAGACACATTCTCCAGAAGTGCAGGAAGTTCTTCTTGTAAGAAAAGGTAACTAACGCTGTTCGATGTATATTTTTAAAAATAGGGCCCAATTAAGTGCCTACCGATGATGTCGCACCATACATTTACTCTAAAATGGCCTTGGTTTTGAACTGGATTTACAATGTGGGGATTTTCAATGGACCAGTAGTGTTCGTTGCGCCTGTTTGTCAAACCATTACTGACAAACCGACTTTCGTCCGTCCAAATAACGTGCCGTAAAAGGTTATGATCAACATTTACTACAATTTGAGCTGTAAAATTAAGTCTGTTTCATCCTCATCCCATTTAACACCACGTGTCCCAAATTTTATTTATTTTTTTTGTATTCTAACAGTATCCTATCGAGTTTGAGACAACCTCTATGGTGTTGATTGTATTGCATTGTATTGATGTTGTTGGATGACGGTTGTATTTCTAATAATATGGAAGATATGTCCAAAGGATTGTGAGAAACGACTTGTATTTATATATGTAAATGGATAGGTACTTTATTTCTATTGCATTTTCATAAAGTTTAGTGGGATCTTTTCTAATAGAGATACAGTTAAAAGGCCTAATATCTATATGGCACAATCATTAACCACATCTCCATTACTATTAGAGATAGACCCATCAAACCTTATATCTCTGTAATTGCGAAAAGGTGTTCCACCTGAATATGTATATACAGGATGCTATATTATAAAAACCAAATTCTGGTCAGGGATTCTCATTTTTTAATCTACTACCCACTATGAAAATATTGAAAAATAATTTAGTACATACATACATACAGCATAGAAAAGTAAACGATCAGTTTTAGCAAATTTTAGTAAAATTCGAAAATGAAATAAATTTGAATTCGCATGAAGCTAGTTGCTGTGTCCTTTCAGTAGGTACCCCATGTTCCGATAACTTTATACAAATTCTCAGAATTTATATTTAAATATACTCATATATAAAATTTCTTGGAAAATTTTTCTAGTAGTTTCCAATCTCATAAAATCAATTGTTAATTATTTTTATGCATGAATTTTAATGTATATTTGTTAGTGATCATCAGCTTTTTAGGCTTTTAGAAGAATGCGGGGTTGCCATGTATTGCGACTTGCATGCGCATTCGAGAAAACATAACATATTTATATATGGCTGCGAAAATCGGCGTGGTGGGGACAGAAGGTTGCAAGAACAAGTTTTTCCATTAATGCTGCACAAAAATACAGCTGATAAGGTAAATATTTTTTTAAATGTATTATACGTATTTAGAAAACGACAATTAAAATTACTAGCAAATGATCTTAGGCCAAGGAACCTAAAAAAAGTAACAAACACAAACACATTCAGAGTTTTTCAGTTTCTGCCATTTAATTTTATTAATTAAAAACGTTATTCAAATAAAACTACTGAAACATATTCATATTCAAGCTCATTTCCAGTAGGAACTGCTCTTTCACAAGACACTTAAAAAAACTTTCCTACTCTCTGAAATTGTGGCATATTCTAGTTTTTTCTGTTTAACTGTTTAGAAAAATTTTAATCTATTTATAGTAGTAAATTGGGAAATATGTCTGTGCTATCTGCTTTGACAGATGCTGAATCATATATATTTTTTTAGTTTTCATTTGAAAGTTGTAAATTTCGGGTTCAGAAATCGAAAGAGGGAACCGGTCGAGTGGTAATGTGGATGATGGGCATTGCTAACAGTTATACGATAGAAGCTTCATTTGCAGGATCGACACTTGGAAATAGAACGGAAACCCATTTTACCACTCAAGATTATGAACAGATGGGAAAATCGTTTTGTCAAACTCTGTTAGATTTTTATGATGACGATCCAAGAAAGGTACATCGAAAACATCTCTTATATGCATTTACTACATTAATTGTCATTGCATTTTGCCTTTTTTTTCATAATACTCTAATGTAGTTAAAAATACATGTTTTAACTGATTCTGTGTTTTTCTTAGGAGAAATTGAGGATCAAAATAATCGACAGGTTAACTAAAGAAGGTTCAAATGCCGATGAACCCACAAATATAAGGCTAAGTGATTATTCGAGGTAAGTACCGTTGCAATTTGGTAAAAGTTTGAAAGTGACAACCTTATTTTTCACAAATACTGCCTAAAAAACACATTTATGAAAATGCTTTGGACATTAAAGGTTTCAGCACACAAACCGCGATCTGCCACAGCAGACAGCGATTACTGATCTTTATGGTGGTCATTGATCTTGTAACGTCATAAAGGGTGCAGCATTACTATCTTCAAGATTTTGGCACATACCTATGACGTGATTTATCCGGAAGAACAGCGATTTCGCTCTTCGAATAAATTTTCTATTTTCTTCTCGCGTTTTCAATTCTGTCGCGATGGCTTTACAGAACGCTTAGCGACACGCGTTCGGAAAAAGCACGAAAGTATATCGGCGTTTTTATGCAAAGCGCTCTTTGTCGCAAGTCCAGTGGCTCTGTCTGTCAAGAATAGTTTTAGCACAGTTTGTTTTAGTTTTAGTTTAGCTATTGATCAAGCGGGACATGGATGCAATGGACGCAATTGAATTCTATTTCTATTAATTGGATGTACTGCCCATCGCCTCTTATTTTTTCTATTACATATTTTTTTATAGCACAAATACAATATACACGGATCCATTTTCATGTACTTCACTGACTACTGTGTGGCATGAAACTGGCGACAACTGATAGAATACGCGTGCATAAAATGGAGCAGAAATATACCGCGTTTTTCTCAATTTCGCGTTGAGAGGAGAAAAACGCGTGCATAAAAGAGGTCTAAGAGTCTATAAATTGCATTTTTCAGAATGAAAAAATCTCTTTCCATTATCAAGCTATCGGGCCGGTGACTTTTATGTGAATTATCCTATATATTTTAAATACACTTGAAATAAATAAATGTTACGTTAGGAAAAGCATTATGAGCTACTGAGCCAGCGAGTTTTATGTGAATCATCCTGTATATTTTAAATACACTTGAAATTAATAAATAAATGTTTAGTTAGGAAAAGCAGTACGATCTACTGAGCCGGCGAGTTTTATGTGAATCATTCTTACCTCTCGCGTAAATATTTAACTAAATCTATTAAAAAGAAACAACTTATTTTTTTCTTCATACATCTATTTTATTATACTCAACCCTCGCGCAATCAAGGTAATCTAAACAACTGCATTAAGTTGGCAATGTGGGATGTTGCCAAAAACAAATTTAAATGTGACATTTTTTTCTTAGAACGCTATTACCGCTATTATCAACGAAAATTTAGTGTCATAAATTAAAATAGAGCAAGCAAAGTTATTTTTCTAATGTATTCGGACATATAAACACACTCTCACTCACACATACGTGTGTACAGAGTCTTCATCAATGTTTACAAGTCACGTGACCGCGGAGTTTAGGCAACCCAACATCGCACGGCGGTGCTGGTAACGGAAATTCCCTAAATCGCGGCGTCACCAGTATTAATGATTCGTTTACAATGAACAATGACAAACCATTACGTCTACGCTCGAGATAATATCTATCTCTAAAACTGACCATTTTCAGACGTTGGACCCATGAAGGATTTTGATCAGGATGTTATGAAGTAACATCCTATATAGTAATGTAGTCAAATTTTCATTTTTATATGAATAATATGTGATTTTATTTTTCAGTGACGAAGGGGCGTCGTCAAGTACAAGCGATGAAGTAGGACGTGACGATGACATCGTTATTCCAAATGTGCCACCTCCTTCGCCAGCGATCGATAGTAAAAAATTAAAACCGAAACTGTCGTCAGTTCCAAAATCGAAACTAACCAAGAGTTCGTCTGCCAAGAGAAAACCTTTACCCGTAAATAACTGAATTATTAGTTCAAAATTATATTTTGTTGAGTAGTATTGTAGTTAAAATTAGTGGAATCAACATAATTTAATTGATGTTAAATTACTTTTTTTGTATAACCTGCGTATCGGCCGGCAAACATATTGTGTAACAGTAAGCAGTTATAAGCTCTACTCGCGATCAGAACGTGCAACAGTCTTTTTGCAAAATATTGAGATCGCGAACAGTTCTTGTAATGTTAGCGTCATTTATCTCTATTTACGTGGAGCTCGCCAAACGTCTGTATTTTTAAAAGATATGTTCGCCGAATCTCGGTTTGGCATAGACGGTTGAAATGTTGTTTATTTTGTCCCATTTATGGAGTAACATATGAAAAAGTTGTAGCTACTTATGCTTACAGAAAAAATATTAGGAAAAGAAAGATTTGTAGAATGTTGACTTAACTAAATGTAAAAATAAAACAAAAAGAATGGTGTGTGGAAGAATTAGATTATCCAAAGTCGAAAACTGGCATACGACAAAAGCATTATATGTATATCTACTTACATCTCCTGGTCTGTTTTCAAGGCTGGCTTTTGCAGTTCCTCGGATGACCCTGTTGTCGTCTAGACTAGATAGTCTAGAAGATAAACAATATGGTCGGCGCAAGCGAGAATCTGATCTGTTTCGAACGATGATGTCGGTATGTAGCTGTTCGCGACTTGTTTGCGAAGCGTACGCGAGCTGATCGCGCGCAAGCCTTGTAACTGTGTATGAATTGCTCGTTTTACGTTTGCCGGTGAAGCACAAGTTGGAGGTGAACAAAAAGATGCTGTTGTATCAGCTGTTCGCAATCTCATCACATACATTTTGCGAACAGACTATTGAATGATCGCGAGCTGTTCACACCTTAATACATCAGTATTTTGAAAAGCATGTGTTCGACATATCTGCTGTATATTTTATTTTATTTACATAATTATTAATTTGCTTTAATGATCGAAAATGAATTCCTTTTCTTTCTTGTTTGCTAACACCAAATTTTAAAATCCTACTTTAAGTAAAATGTTCATTAGTAGAACATGATCCAAATGTGAAAATGGTTTAATGGTGTATTGTAATTTTGTTTGGGATGTTTTAATATTAATTTAAGATATAATCACTTTTTCAATCATTCTTCAGCGTTAGATGTTATATGTAACACGACATTGCTTTTACGTGAATTGTTATTTACCGAATACGAATTACAAATAATTTTAATTCATTACTTCATTGATTATCTCTTTTAAAGAGAATAATGATTTCTTACATATGATTTTTATATTTTATTTAAATTAATAAAATAAAAGATTTGCAAAAAAATACAAACATAATGTATTGCCGTTTAAAAATTATTAATATATAATATATATGACGTGTGTACAAACAAACATTATGTAGTTTGATCTAATAGTATAACTGACCTACGCAAGGTGGGTTGGAAGATGAGAACCACCATTACAAGTGATTCCCATAACCCTTTTTTATTTGCAAAATCAAATATAATAATATAAATTTGAAGCTTTACGAGTTTTAAAGCCTTACCTCTCCCCCCTGGCAACATTATTTGTGCGTCACTGCTTTTAACAACGGATCACAGAGAGATGTAACAGGTATTTTATATATAAGTTGTTTACATAACAGCTTTCTAATGGTTGTTATTTTAACATTTTCGAAAGCACATTTCATAGCTAACAAATTGAATTAACAAAAGCTTTTTCAAAAATCGTAACTGGAATGTTCAAATCAGGATGTGATATTATGTGATTTAAGATTGATTCTAACATTTGCTTTTATCTTGGTCTCATGAACTTATATTTTAACCGGTCTAGTTTTCGATGTACGGGGTAACAACATGTTTGAAAAATATCAAAAAAGACCAATTATATATCTCCAAATATATCTGACGTAGATTAAGCAAACTTGAGCTAGCGACTTAACCTAATAACCATCAATTATTTTTAAGGAAGGCAATAGTATTTTTTGTCTACCTATTTGTTTCATAAGTTTTTTATTTTTGCTTTAAAATAATAAGCGATCAAATTAAATATAAGATAATTAGAGGAAATATAAACTAGGATAATTGCTGCTAACAAATGCTTTTATTTTAGCCAATCTTTTCAGTTTGAGTCGTTTGCATATTTAATTTAATTATTTTTACTTATTTTATTATGTCAAATTCATCAACAATCTTTTTTAGATATGTAAAGCAACTCTGAAATTGTCCCTCTCAGAAAAGGAATGTACAGACAGTGATAGCTCCTCGTGCAGTGAAACGGAAATTGAAAAAATTGCTGCTTTACGCCGGCGGCGCAAGCAGATTTCCAAAAAAAATAAAAAGGTAGATATGAGAGTTTTATACACGATTTTCAATTTATTACATCATTCAACCATTACTGTATGTAAATATCGTATTCTTAATACAAGGTGATGCAAAACTTATCCAAAAAAAATTAATATACGGGGACTCTTACAAAAAAATCAAAATGGGCAGTTCGAAAATGATTTTAAAATACACTTTTATACGGCACTGGAAACTGGTTCACTGTAAAAGCTTACCTTGCGTAAGGCAAAATATGGAGTAGGCGACTGGCACGACCGCAAATGGTAGAGTTGTTTCAAAATCTTATGAGCTTTGACCTTCATATGCGCAGAAACATAATTCCGACCGTCGGCTAAATTATTCTACGTCCTAAAAACATTACATCCATTATTCAGTCTATCTCGAGCTCTCGTAGCGTAAACAAGCCTAAGGTCCGATTACAAATATCATAATAAAATGCCCTATTCTTTATCTACATCTTATTTGTATTTTATTGTCATTTTCTTCTGTATGCATGTTATATTTTTATAAGTCTTTAGGTACATTTATATTTGTAATTTGCCATTTTTGACGTGTCCCACGTCATTGCATTTATCTTATGGACAATAAAATTATTATTATTATTATTATTATTATTATTATTATTATTATTATTATTATTATTATTATTATTTTAATTTAAGCAATAAAAATATATATAACGAACGTTCGCCAGTTGACTTTATTGATGCCCGAGCTCCTTAGTTCATTTCTGGTTGTAATGAGCCACGTGGTCTAATTCTGAGTCAATGTTTTCACAACATGCTTATTAGAAGAATTGTGTGGATACGCCACGCCTTTCGCGCATTTCGCGGCTCATGAGATTTTGAAACTACTCTAATAAAAAATGAACGGACAAAAAATTGAAAGTTCTTTCTCAATATTTGCCATTGAAAAACTAATGTAAAACTAATGACTTGATGATGTAGTGTAGATGTTGATGATGAATGATGTAGAACTAATGAACTAAAACTAATGTAAACACTATCGCAAAAACGTTGATACTAAATCGAATTTCAGTATTCGAAATTGCCGGGTCACGTGGAGAGAGAGAGAGAGCGCACTGCGTACAGCGTACAATGCGAATGACGCTAGAGACTACAATACAGCACGAAGCACTATATATAAAAGGCAGCCGACTCGTCCGCCATTTTGGAGCCCCCTTGAAAATAACCGCCGATTTTACACCGTTTGTTTATTAAAGCTTCACGTTAAATTTTTCTGAATATTCAAATAAAATAGACACCAGAATATTACTACATCTTAATTAAGTGTAGGTACATTGTGTACACATTTTATGAATTACAAAACAAAATGTACCTAATTATTATTTAGTTATAAAAAATATGTGAACGTGAGGGTTACGATGGTGTTACCTATATAAGTGTATCGTTTTGCCATTTTTTTGACATTTTTTAAATCATCAAAAATACAACTCATGGAAATGTTCAAGGAGAGATTGTATATTTGACTACGCATATTCGACATCAGGAATAAATTAATGATACAGCCGAATACCCATTCATTTTTAATACAATATTCTAATTGAAACCATAGGAAACAACCGCTGAAAACCGTTCACTAGCGAGTTTACAATAGATCTATGATTATGATGACATGACGAAGTGGGCTCCAAAATGACGGATGAGTCTGCTGTCTTTTATCTCTAGTGCTATAGACTACAGTAGCTCACCGTTGTAAGGGTTGCAAATACTAGGTACAATTTCAATATTTTTTTTTCAGACACTATAAAGATTTTACAATTTTTTTTCCTATGTTGACTCCATTTGTCATGACGCATTTTATTCCCAAATTTTTTTGGATAAGTTGTGAATCACCCCCTGTAGCGAGATTTTCAAATTTTTATTTAAACATAAAGACAAGCTGAAAAGTAAGTAAAATAAAGGCTTCCCCATTAGCTGATTCTAGAGAAATATGTGTTACTCTTAGAAAAGAATGTTATTTTGGCTCAACAAATGAGTAGAATCTGATTTTAGAGAATAATTTATTGACATGTGAATTGAAAAATGTTACAACAATTTTTTAAGCTTTAGAATAAAAATCATCAATAATACCTAAGTCCAGGAAACAGCAAAATAATGTTTTCTACTTGTTTTTATAAACATTTGCAGGTGCAAGAAGCCGATGCTCCTTACTTAGTGTGCCGATACGAATTGTTTCTAGATTTATGTGTCATGAATTTGCACAGCGTCGGTTTTTATTTAATAATGAGTTAAAAGTAAATAAATAAATCATATTATATCTTCTTGGCTGCAGTTCGTTTATTCTTCTTAATTTTTTTTTGAAAAGTGGTAAAACTATATGTTGGAGATAGTAACAAACACGGAGTTTTACTAGTATTTGGAGAATTAATAAGATTCTTTTTTCCAGCCTCTTCAAGATTATTCCGATAGTGAAATTCAAACTCATGAATCAAGAAGGGTGATTACTGTTTTCGATTTAATACCAGGAGACAATTTACGATCCGATCTATGCGCAGGAAGACCTAAAGCTCAACCAAAGTAAGTAGTCCATTATTTTATTATTTATTACAAATGGTTTTTGCTATCTCAAACCATATTATTAATCTATAAAAACGTTACAGGATTATTACTGACAAAAAATGTCAGACCACCAGACAACTCACCGAAGTACAAGCAAAATTGTTTACTTTGAAAAATAAGCTGTGGTTTGGCACTGGAAATGGAGACTCGCCTATATCGTGGGGTAATTGTTCAACATCACCTAAAAAGTATGTAACTAGTAATATTTCAAATTTAACAAAAGGCATAATACAATTTCATTTAGGAAAAAGTGCATTGTGAAGAAGAAGAAGAGACAAGAAAAAGTAGAAAAGGTCAATAACAAGGAAACAAAATCAAAAATAGATCAAACTGAAAAATCTACGAAAAACCAAAATGGGTATAACATTATCACTATAACATTCGCTTCTGTTGCTCAAGTTAGTTTAAAAATAATGCAATTGGATCTTTAGATAATCTGAAATTTTACGCAAAAATAAAAACTTTATTTAAAAAACCGTAACTCTAAAATCTTCCTTTCCAGATTAAGACGACAGATTGCTGTCGATTATCCAACTCAAGGTAAAAAATTATCAATAAGAAAATCTAAAAGCCTTCCTGAAACTCCAAGCGACGAATTGGTGCAATGTAAAAGCAAAACTGCAGTTAGTGGTGACGAAGAAAAGCAAGACAAAAAGAAAAAGAAAAAACGTGGGAAGTTCGTTAAAAAAGCAAAAGTTATTAGTAATGCTAAGCAGTTTACTCGGAAAGACTGACTCTTTAAATGCATATCGGATTAGTTGGTTTCATTTTGTTCTAGTTTTAACAAAATCAACAGTACTGCCTTAGATGTGATAATGTAGTCTAACCGATTATTTGTTTATATATATTTTATATTGTTTACAAATAACAAAACGTTGCAGTAATATAAACCATTTTAGCGTTGAAACTGTGTTGATCATTATTTATATAAAACCTTCATCGAAAAATGGCATTTCTGTATTAATTCATCGGAAACTCATTGCAATTTTAACACTTTCTAGCAAAATTAATTTTTTGAGACCTACATGATACAACAATTGGCACCATCGCTAGCTCAAATAGTTGTGTTGCTCGCCACACAGTGTTTCGTCTACTTTTTATTTCACCACAGTGAACCTTAAACCAACAGTTAATGGGAGAATGATTTGCACAATGAAACTATAGTAAGTTTTGCCTACATATGACCATGTCCTACCCGAGCAACTTACCGAGCTCCAACAGCAGCTGGCAAAAATTGTATTCGCAGTTTCCTTCAAGGTACAACGTGTGGATATTATTTAAGGACAATATAGATGTCGAAAGAGTTTAAAGGCTTAACTGTTTGAACTTTCCCTTTGAATGTGTCCAGACGTTTTTCTGAACTCGTTTTTCTTCTTTTTCTTCTTCTGCCTCTAAAACTTGTAATTTCTAGTTTACAAAAGAAAATATTGGGAAATGTTTTTCTACCTACTGCGTAAATGGGGGCTCTTTTTTAGGAGTATTAGTAATCATAGACAGTACCTACCAAGACCGAAGTTGTTTCAGCTGAGTATAATGACAAAAACATTTGGAAAAGTTAAAATAGATACAAGCTCAATAAATTTCATTAAATTCTGTCATTCATATCTTCTACCAATAATAAATATTCTTGATAGAGGAATATCCTCACGACTGGTGGTAAGTATATATATTTTTTGAAATATCATGTACGTGTAACTGCAGCAACAACAGTACCTATTATACTTATATTTTGTCGCTATAATTTAAACTAAAAACTATAAAACATAATTAAAGACAAATATGTTTAGCTCACAAAAATAGTTTAATTTTCTTTCGGATTTATTTACTAATACAGACTTAAGAAAAAATTACTCTATTACCAGTGACTATAAATATAGTCACTGCTTTTACCTATATTAAACTTCTCTGACATGTTTAACTGGTTGCCTAAAGATGATTTTGATGACCTTAAATTTCCCATTAGTCTTATATGTATGTATTTATTAGGTTCAACAAGGGCTACATTTGTACAGTAAATGCGAAAGATTCTAATGTTTATTCATTCCCTAGTTAAACAAATCTTACCTTTTCTTTGTCTAATCGAAAGTTGGTGGAATTGGCCATTAATACAGTAACATGTTTACTTGTGCTAGCCGTCAATACTATTGCATGTTGTGACAATAAGTTTTAATAATCTTATTGAAAACCACAAAGTAAATAGTAAAAAGTAATCTAATGACTTCCTGGAAGTGAATTTGAAAATTCAATAAAACGCTTTACAGTAAAAAAAAACATTTATGGTAGGTAATTCATTTTTAGCAACATAGTTCAATTTTAGTAATAAGATTTGTTTCAGTGTATAAGGAAATAAGAAATCAAATATTATAATTGGCGATTTGTAATATAGAATATGAATATGAATATTTTTTCTGTTTTCTATTTTATCGCATCGTAAATAAAAAAATGAAAAAATAGAAATGTGTCAAATAAATACTATTACATTACTAGACAGTAATATTTACTTATTACTTGCAGAGTTAAAGAAAATTAAGAGTTCAAGGGTTAAATTTTCATTCACGAAAAATCACGAAAAATTAATTTTAAATAAACAAAATTGATGTTCCTACACTACAAATAAAACCATAAAGTAGGTATATTTTAAATCATTAAAGATATCATTGATACACCTTTGCCACGGCCAATATATAAACTGTGCCTTTGCGCTGTAGCAAAGAAACTCTAAGCAACATTTTTAATTTATTTGAATAAAGCATCAGGGATTTCAAGGAACACCTGATTTTTTAATTATCGATAAAAAATAATCATATTCTTTACCTACATGTCGCTGTTATGTATAAGATTATGCTTCTACAAATATGTCTATTTTCTTTAACATAAGTAAATTAGTTCACTTGAAACAATCACCATACCACACGCGTTGTTTAATATCAGTTCGCATTTCCCTGCGCCCATAACCTATTAAGCATTGGATACAAAAAGGAAACACTCTGTAGTCATTGAATTTATTTCACGTTTTCACAGTTCGATACACTTAGAAGGATTGAAAGGAATAAAATATTGTTGTTACAGGTTACAGCTTAAACATTAGTCGTACTATAATCTTACTCAGCATTATAGTTTTCATACATCATGTATTCATGTATCATACAATGTCACAGCATCAAGTTTGTTTAAATAAAACCGGTGTATTTTTTATTCTCTCTTTGTTAATGGACTCGATACCTTTCATATTTAAATAATTTGATTTATTTTTTTCAAAAAAAAAAAATAGATGCCATATCACAAAAATTGAGCATACACGGAGCAGAGTTTGTATATCTTTTTTTGCTTCCCTGTACGTTTTTGTATTTTTTCGTTAAAACATTTGACATCATCATTTTTAAATATTAAATAACATTTTATTGCGACACCAATTTTTAGAATGTTTATATTACGTTTTTCTTAAATATTAGTTCTATTAAAATTTGTAAAATATGAATAAGCATGGACTAGATATGAAATCGAATCCAGAGGTAGTTTAGGTGTTAAATTCTAATTTAGGCAAGACGGTTTTCTAATAAAAAATGCTTACGACTTGTTCCATGAATAAATGAGATCTTATTTATAATTTTATCTGGTAATACCGACTTCCGTTGGGGGGCGATGTCTGGATAGCTAACTTCCGGTCTATTCATGTTGCATCCTTTCTATGCACGGGATTGACTCATCATTATCTAAGATTCGAACGTTTGTCGCTTGCATAAAAGTATTGCTTGAATTTTAATTTTTATAATGAATATAAATCGCAAAGTTATAACAGTTGCATAGGTATTTTATTTATATGAATACCAAATAATTTATTATTAATACTAACCTTACAATTAGATATGACATTTTAAAAAATAATAAGGCAAAAGAAATTTAATATTTGAAACTGTTTTTTTATCAGTTACTTGTCAGAAAAATGAAATCTAAGCAGATGACGTTTTCCCTAACAAACGGATGGTTTATGACCAATAAGTTAACTAAATTAGTTTTTCCAAATCGATTTATGCCCAATATCCATATTCAAAAGTTTTAACCTTGATATCTTTTTAACTAAAACAACATATATGTATTTTAAATACAATTTTTAACCGAGATATGTAGAAAAATGTAGAATCTACCTTCCATTTATATTTCAAGAATTGTGACCACTTCCGATTAAAGCGGAAGCGGTAGGACGGAGTAGATTTGATTTTAAAATTAAGAGTATTTTTGTTACTTATTTATATAACCCATAAGGTATGTCTTAATCTAACTTTATTTAGTGCGTACTATTTGTACCGTTTGCGACTACATTTTTTTAAATTATATTTGATACGTGCAACAATGGTGTGTCAATATCCCGAAACTACCTCTTTTCAGTTTTTAAACACTTACAGAAATAAAAATTTCTATACCAATGTGATAGTAAAATCTAGAATATGTATGTAGAAATTGTCATACAAAATCTATGACATTTTAAGGTTTTAGTAATATTTATTTGACATAATTATGTGTATCTTTTACTAAAATAGAAAGTAGAATTTATGTCTTTCACATATTTGTATTAAATTTAAATACATATAACTTTTCAAATCACACAAATTGCGACTACTAGTATTTTTTACATAATCCACAGTCAGCAGTGCTAAGATTGTATACAGGATGTGTCTTTTAATATTTCCTTCCATCCATTCCTTAGTAACTAAAAGTCATAATTTAAATCGATATTAGCCACAGGCTGAGGGCAATAAGGATCCAATTTGCACAATTTTCTTTAACCTAATATAACATAAAGAATTGTGTAGAAGGTAAAATTTATAAATGTAATTATTGTTTCTATTGAACAAAAATTAATAAGAGCCATTAAAAGTTCCCAAAATTGGCCAATAAATTAGAATCGGTTGTATTGTTCCCATTTCCTTGTAAATATATTGAAGCTGAAACTGAACTAAAGTATAAAAAATAAGAAAGTTACACGTTTTCAAAACAGTAACTTTATTATAAATTTCCTCATAGCCAGAAATCCATCCCTATTCTTTCTCACTCCTCTGTCGACTCCCTCAGAAGGTGACGTATTGTAACACCCTCATTTTTACGTATAGGTACTCATACTGTATATTATATCGCAACGCACACGTACGCATGCATAGACACACACACGCACCCACCCACCACTCACCCACGTTATTACCTCTGTCCTCTCCTAAATATGAATTTGTATTTATTTATTAATTATTAACTTATAAATATGCAGAAAACATTTGAAGATCCGTTTCGATCTCAATTATTTAAGTAACAAATAGAAAAGAAATCGATGTATAATTAAAATAAAAATTACAAATATCTTTCAATTTATTGGGCACGTAATTTATTATAGACGCAAAATATAAAAATATTTTGTGCAACTTTATTGCTATATAAAATATTTACTACATAATTTTTAGTACTTACTTATTTTTCTAAATATTATGCCTTACCAACGAAACATCTCCAACTATTATACAATAAATATAGGAAAAGTATGCTTTGTTCCTCGCGTTCCGGCTGGTATTGTTATCTTTTTTGAGACTAGTACCGTAAAGCAGCCGCAAAGGTGCCGCAAAACAGAGCAAATTTAAGAAAGGGCTGTGTGAATCACTTGCACATACTCCAAGTCTATCGCTGCATGATGCCATGTCTATAGCGATTAACTTTGCAAAATATTATGTCCGAAAAAACTCTAGTAAAAGTAGTGAAAAAAGTTGTAAAATATACCAAATTCCCTTGGAGTTTCGGACGTTCGCGCCCCACGTTGGGCGCCATGTTATACTCTATCGTTAACTGAGTAAATTACCGCTAATACTACTGGCGTTTTTACTGAGATACCCCTGTATTGCATGCGCTGTTGGGATTCTCGTATCCTGCTCGCCGACAAAGAGACGAATAGGATGTTCCGACGTTTCCCTCATCACGCCAACCTTAACGTACACTGAACGTCGCCCTGGCCGGAGGCCAGGTAGATTATACAATGCAAAATGTCAATAATTTAGAGTGTACTATACGTACTGGCCTGAATACTGAACTACAAGGTATTAGGGTCGACGTTCGATCCCATTATTTGATGGGTCCTCAGAGATCCTGTAACGAAGTCCGCTTTAGATTTAGACAATTGGCCTCTCTGGATTTTTCCCATATTTGTATTCTAGTCGCCTGGACCGGATAGTAGTCTAAGGTAGTACTGTGATTCTGCATTGCGATTCCCCAGTTAGAATTTCGCATATTTCAGAGAAGTTTTTATTTTCCGAAATTCGAAACTGAGGTGAATTTTCTATTTTCTGCAGTGTCCTCGGCGTCTGTTCTGCTGATAGCATCGGCCTCTAGCAATGTCTGCTGCAACTTTGGTGTTTGCGGGTGGATGTGATCTTCGTAAAGAAGTTCGACACAAATTTTTGACACTTAGTTGAAAATGTTATTTTTCGAACCACGCCTTCTACTTGCTGCTCGAATATGACAATTTAATATTATAAAAATTGAGTGTTATTCTTGTCAAGAAAACGACACAGAATGAAGAGAATGTTTTGATAAACATTTGTTATAAAAGCGAGATTGTTACATGTTTTACTTTACCACTTCCGATATTTTGTCCAAAACCCGTACGCCTTTATAAGAACGTAATAAAGTGCAAAAGGATGACCAAATATTTTCACTACGCGCAACAGAGGTAATATTGTCATAGAAAAATTAATACCCGCTGCTTTCCGATAATTGGAATCATTAAAGATTTAAAACGTGTAGTAACGGGCTTGCTTTAGATGGCCTACAATCTACAATGTGACCTTCTATGACGTAGCTCTGATTATTTTATTTTGATACTCTTGAATGATTAACAGGTAAATGGATAAATGTTTTAAAACATGTTAACGGCTGAGATAAAAAACTTTTAACAGGAATCTGGTGTTTAGAATCTAGCAGATAATTTACTAAACAATTCTTATTTTTAGAACAATATAAACGAGAGGATGTTTGGAAATCATATTGAGAGTTTATAAACGTGAAACTAAATGTCTTATAAGAGTTATAAGTTGACGTATTTCTTATACGAAAGTAGTAAAACATATTAATTCTAGGAATGTTTAAAGCTGTGGAGGCAGGAAGATATTTAATATTGATCTTCAATAAAAAACTGGTGTGAGATAAATAACAATATATGTTACGTTTTACGTCTCTTTAAGTCTCAATAAAACGTAGGGACATTTTTCAATTTAATAAAAAATTTCGATTGCTAAAATATGAATTTATAGATAAAACGAAAAATAAAAGTGTTATAATTGGGAACTATAGCGAAACATTAATGTATTAAACTTTACATTTGCATTTAAAACGGTGAAGAAAAATAAGAATTTATAATATTTTTCTTTTTATTTGACTGCTTGTCGTTAGTTAACAAATAACGATATAAGAAAAATGAACGATGCTGAAGACGACGACGCCGACGCCGCCAGATATTAAATAAGAATCTTTAGTGATTTTCTGAAAAATCGTTTCTCAAAAAAACTCTCAGCAGGCCATGGATTGCCAACCAGAGTATTGTACAAGTACACCTAGAAATAAATCTAAGATCTATAATAAAAAATATTTTTGATGGACCAGACAAAGACCGGGCTGCCTTACAACTAAAGTAGTGTCTTTCTGATATATGACACTTATGGTATGCTCTTTTGGTTATATTAGATGCTATTAGAGACATACCCATCTGGTCTGCAATCGTAGGAAACCATTCTATTAAAACATAAATAAACTCCAATTAAAATAAAATAGGTGTTAGTGGATCCAAAAATAAAAAACCTCTATGAGATTGATTAAAAAAAAAATATATTATAATAAACTGTGTACTAGCGCGATATAAGTACTATTCTAGCTTAACAAAATATGATTCGAATTTCTGTATACAAATTTCTGAAAAATAGCAATATTTATAGTGTATGGAAAGCTTTACCGGCTGGAATAAATTGCTCATATTTTTAACTGTGCATGCGCATGGAAGGTAAAACTATGAATGAATTGCACAATAATCAATGGGAGCAGTTCGTAATTTTCTCAATTTAGATATTAATGTGCGAAGACTTAAAAATATCGGTGTTAACTTTGTTATCGTTGAATTATTATAGACTGATTGCATAACTTATTACATATTTTAATTTTTTATAGAGGTTATGTATATTTGTTATTTGTTTTTAACGTGATATAGATAAGGATTTTCATATATACGAGAATAAAGTTTCATATTGATTTAGTCACTACTTTAGTCGAAGTAAATATTACGTTGTGATCATCGCATATTTTGAAAATTTTATTAAAGTGACTATTTTTAATGTCGACTAAATTTTATTACTATATTTTCTTTCATAAAAAAAAGGATAAGTCAAAGACATTGTTTTCTGTATTCCATACTGAATATGAACAATATTCAAACACATTGTTTTTTTTTAAATTGATTAGCCATTACAAATTGTGTGTTTACGATATATCTTATGATTTTTGGGATAGTCTACTACTTTAACAATGCAGTCTTGCTAATTTAATAAAATATTATCCAGAATTATTAGTTTGAGTACTGGTTAAACCATTTTTTTAACCACTGCAATAATTAAATTGCGAATTTACCTATATATTATATACAGTATGTACATTATAAAGATGTTTTATTATTAAATTAATCATTAAGTGAAAAAATTAAACTTAGGGGAACGAACCTGTTGTATTTTGACAATGACAATAGGTAATACACTTTTTGTGTAGAATTATAAACTACATAAGAAAATCATTACAAAACTACAAAATTTGTGACTAAAATATTCCTGGTTTGCAGCATAACAAATATTTATTAAAAAACTAGTAAATACAACTTATTTAGGGCTAGTTTGAAAATAAATGTATCTACTTTTCAATACAATACAATACAATACATTGCTTACTTTTGGACTGGCGAAATTCTTTAAGAAAATGTTTTTACGCTCGAAAATGAAAGATAAGTCCGTAATTCACAGGAAAAAATAAATTTAATTCTTGACAGTCCCTAGAATTTATGGTACGTTATTCCGAAACACCCCATATTTTTATACAATCAATCACAATCTATCCACCCGAAGCCTTAACTGATATTTAAGTTATGGTCCAAAATCCAATTTCGTGAAGTAGGAAGCAAACATTGAGACATGTGGAGTCGCGACTTTCCCGAAATAACTCGGTGGGTACAAGAGGCACAAGGGGAGTTTCTCGGAATAGCCCAGAATCAGTAATCTGTACCACCCACCAATATCGTCCGTTCTCTTCACCTTTCATTCAACGTAGGCAATCAACAGTTAACGCTTTTTAACAGTGCGTACCTGTGAATTATACCTGCCTCCCTTTCGAGCCATCTGGTCCCTATTGTACTAGAAATGACTTTAGTATGGAGTATGGATGCAGTTTTGAATGTTGCAGATTGCAGAAAACTCCCATTACATAAACATCTGATTAAATAACAGCGAGTCAATATCACATGTCGAAAGTGGTAAAAGTAAGAAAGATCAATACATTTGGACCATATGGTTATCCAAACAGCAGCTCCTATGCAACCCCTCTTTCCTCTGCACGTTAAATTTCTTTGACAAAATAAAATAAATTTCATCTGAATGTATTAGAAACAATGGAGTCAACAATAGTTATTTATGTACCGAGGCCAAGTAAAACAATGCAACATCTAAAAAGTGACACTTTTCTACCGGAAATGAGTTCCTAAAACTAAATTTACCTCTAGAGGATGACCAGAAAATACCCTTCTAAAACTGTTTTAGTTAGAGACCTCTTATTTGGTACATGTTACTTATCTCAAATGTAACATATTTTTTGAATATAGGTATAAGACAGTACGAGTAGTATGTAGGGTATGTTTTTTTTGAGACCATTTACCTATAACCACTAGATAACTATTTTACAAGATTTTTTGTAACTGGTGAAATTTTGATAGATACCTACCTATGGAATTCAAGTAAACAGATAAATCATTGGCGTTACATATACTGAAACACAGGATATTCAATAATTCTCTTTTTATTTTTGGATGAGTGATTCTGCACATAAAAATAAGATAAAGGTGTATAAGGAATAAAACGCAACATAAAACTTTTTTGAAATTGCAGCATCTCTGTAGCAACCGTCAGCAGTAATGGATTTGCAATCGGTTTCCACTTTTTCCCAGGCCCAGGCTATAGTTTTCTCCCGTGCGAAAATAAAGATTTTTCTTAACACCTAAATATTTGGAAATAATAGTGTAAAGTTACCTTCTCTTCCTATTATCTGTAATTGTTTGTTCCTGGCATTTCCAATTCCTTTTTTTTATTTAATTGGTATTCCTGCCCCACGAAAAAGAATGAATGACCCTTTGCGCCAATAGGATCAAAGTTAACAAAAATAAAATTTGAAAGAATTATTTTCCCAGTAAGCAGTTTTAATAAACGGAAATTGGTGTATCAGAAATTGAGAAACCTATGCAAGTAACAGCATTAAAATTACATATTCCAGAAATCAGTAAATTGAATTTCCAAAAAAAAAACTGTATGACGTGGTTTGTGCAAAGAAAGACGAGTGTAAAGATATTAAATTTACAATATTCCGGGTGCTTAAAAAATACTGCTATAAACGAATAAACTTAAGTTATAGTAGTCAAAATAAGAAAAAAAAGTATATGTTTTAAACCTTCGAAGGTTGAAATAATAGTTTGAAATGTTCTCAAATTTTGTCATGAAACACACCAAACACACTCCAAAAACCTTTCTTAAACAGTTAACATTACAACAAAGGAAACATTTTGTAAAATTGCAGCATTTTAACAACAACGAATCGAGAATCACTTCCATAGGACATTTTTTTCTTAATCTATAGCGTAAAAAATTTATTATGCTATATATAAACTGACAAAGCACGTTTTATTTTAGAAAACTGATATGATTATGACAGGAAACGCGTTAATAAAATTACTGATTAGGAGATAATTCTAAATGGCCAGGCGAAACACAAATAATTTGACATCGAGAGGCACTTTCAAAATTTTAATTCAAGCTTTACGTTAATAGCAACAAAAAATGGTTGAAAAACATGTCAAAATTATACTTATATTTTTATATTCCTCCCGTAATAGGCACGTAATTTAATTCAGCAATTAACTTTCTGGTGTGTTATTAACATACGGAATAAATTAATATACATTTAATTTAATTTTAAAATAAAATAATTCTCCAGGAGTTAATTTCACCATGTATCAACAGCTAAGTTAAACGTGTGGCCGAACCATAGTTTTTTTGTCAGTTAAAAATTCTTTTAAAATTCAAATGAGGATGTAGCATGTAGCCAGATGGAAGTCATCCTGCTTTATAACTGACGTTTCCGATGGAACACGTGGTCCTCCAAGCCGATTCCTTTCTAACTCATCTACAAAACAGTGCCGTCCCGTGCCAAAGGGGTCAAGCGTATAGGTAGAAAAATAATGGATGGAATTTTAGTATTTTTTTTCTTATTTAAAATTCCTTTCATTTATTTCATATTTACTCGAGATGTGGGAATAATTTATTACTCTAATACGTTTTTTAAAACAAATTAAAAACGTTATAAATTTTTAAATAGTTCACGTTTCAAGAACTAATTTTATTTTGCCAAATTGAAAGCAGCACAAATTTACAATAAAAAATTTGAACTTTAAAAATTGTTCGCATTTTTAGCTCATTTTTTATACGTCTGATAGGTATAATATGGATCTGAATAAGATTTGTTTTAGTTTTAAAGAAAATCAAACAAAACCAAATATAACAATATTCATATTTCTTTTTCTACAAAATGTGCTTGTACTGAACACTACATTCGTTTTTCCTTCAGAATTATGTAAAAAGATTGTGGCAAAATGTAGGATTAGTTATGAAATTTGTATAAATCCTAAAAGCCATGTTCTGTGCGAGATAGGAAACATATTATTTGTAAAGCTCTAATTTTTTTTTAAATATGTGGATTTCTTCATTTGATCTGTTACAAAATGTTGAGCTGAACGTTTAGAGATAAAAGTATAGTAAATATTTTTAGATAAATCAGGTTTTCAGTTAAGAAGTTGCAGTATTACACTCAGCTCTTTATTTTACTAATTCAATAAAATTTAAATTAGAAAATGTCCAGTGTAATATTTAAAGAAAAAGGTAGGGAATAAAAACACTATAAAAAATTTGTTGGTCTTTGTTATTAATATTAGATAATAATATTACAGAATTTATATGTACATGTATACAATTGCTATATAGCTAGCGCCGTTTGGCACTCATGAGAGTACTACCCTCCATTTTCACACAAGACTTACGGTAACAAAATTTCAAGTGGGCGCCTACTTTCCTTGGCATTTAATGCGTAACTAGAAAATAGAATTTAAAAACTTTGTTATCGTAAAATCTGCAGACTAATATACATACTTACAAAAAGAGCAATCTATTCGAGAATAGAGATGACACATTTGAAAATTACAACAGCATGCCAAATTTTAATTACTACTTTCAATGAAACAAATGTAGATTAAATTTAGATAGAAATGTTTGAAATTCCGTTAAAATTGTATTTCTAACATATACACTTTAAATGGGTTGAAAATATTCACCATATAATATCATATATATTTAACTATATAATAAAGAATGCTTATAAGATAATGATATATATGTGTGTGTATGTTTGTATGTATAAGTCAGACCAAATGGTACCAATATGGAAAAAAATAAAAACTGCGATATAAACTTGTATGTCAAATTATTAATTTAGGTACTCCACAATAACTGCGAAAATGTTTTCACATAAAACTCGATAACGTTTATGATGTACAATTTGAAATATACGAAATTTTATACGAGTAAATAAAGAGGAGCTTAGGATGAATTTTGAAATCAGTTTAATATGAAATTTGACCTTGGGGCTCTAAAGTCACGGTGTGTATAGATATATAAATACAGCCCTTCCATTATTTAAACTGATAGTAAAAACATATTTTTTTTTTTAAATCAAGATCGTCGAACGATAATTTTATGAACGAATGCCTGAGAATTTGAATAGATTGCGTCAATAAAGATCACATTGACAAGGCAAGTTTATCGCCGTTTTCTTATCACATAACCAGACAAATTATAATACAATCCAATTTTTATATTACGAATCTAACGTTTACAGTCTGGTTTTATTAATATGTACTTTTATATTTCATTGAAATGATAAACTTGGCTCTTTACGATGTGAATTAACTTTATGATTTCCATCCGCGTTGATTATTATACGATAGATGTTTCATGTACGTTTTGTAAGTAATATATATAGAGATATAGCGCGACTAAAACCTTTTATATAAAAATGCTACCTAGTTTCCTCTGAAATCATCATGACGTGTTCAATTTTCTCATTATAGATACGTCATGTACTTAAAACTGAAGTATATGTCAGTACTAGAGCCAGTGTGCAAGATTCGCCGGGAACAGGTGCAGTAATTGCTTATACTTCTATTATTCTGCACCGCTTGAAGAGCGACGCTCTAAAAGTAAATATAAAATTGAAGGAACTGAAAAAAAGGGATTTAAAAATCATTACATACTTTTGGGTTTGCTTTTATTTATTTTAACATTTCGAATAGTTTTCATGTTTCTGGTTCAGATAACGGTAATGAATGGAAAACAACAACCATACAATATCAGAGGAAATAGGCTTATATATGTATATACACATTCCTACATTATCATTCATTCATACTCCTCAGTCATACAGATGTAGTCACTTCCAATTGGTCTACGTGCAACAGTCATAATCTCGGAAGTCTAAGTGTGATAATTAAGAAAATAGCTATATTTTATGTTCACATAGGGACCAACTGAAAATGGCCATTTCTCAACGCTGGACTAGATAATACTGGAGACCCGCTGCGGTCACTGGTGCCCCCAAACAAAGCGCAACTATTTACAACAGCACATCACGCGTCGCAAGTCCATCTTCGCAGTCCATACCGAATTCCAAGACGAGGGCACTCAGTAAAGAAGCTCGGAATATCACTATTATGAACAGTTAGAAATTACACTTATTTACAAAAAATAAATTAATATAGTTATAATAATAGGTACACAAAGGCAGTCGAGCGCACTCGCGTTCTAAAAATCAGGACTCGAGTCCAACAATCTCTTCTCGGGAGTGGGTAGGGGTGGTCCGCAACGGCATCCAGTCCTCGAATGTCGGGCGTAGCATGCCTCGATTGCTCTTTTACATCCTCGGAGAGGCCAGTACAGCCACAAACAGGGCAAAACGCACGACAGTGCCGTGAGGCACCCCCAGCGTGCGGCTCTTCGGTCTGGTCCGCAGCCGCACGGATCGTCCGCACAACTCTCGCCCCCGTCTGATTCCGAACAATGGTAGAAGAGTCCCTTGACACAACACAAACAGGACGCATAGTCAATGACACTGTCCGCGGACACCAAACACGAATTGTTGCAGACCCACTTTTGCGGCAACGGCCTAGGTTTTTGACATGACTCGCAACGGCATCTCCCGCACTCCGGGCACATGATCGAAGGCCTCGTCGCGCACTCTGGAAGCGGTTGTTTACTGAAACTGGCTGCGGCGGCGGGCTGCTTGGTGACGGGTACAGGAGGCGGAGGAGGCAGCACCAACCGCGTGGGCCTCTGCGTCCTAGGAGGCTGCAGGGGCGGCGGAGACGGCGGAGCGGCCCTGAAGGGTGTCTCGACGTATTCATTGGTGGCACGTTCATTCTCAGGTCTAGGAAGTGTGAGGGTTACGGGTGGCGCAGGCCGCAACGGAGCCAGGGGGGCCGTGATGGGGGGAACATTCATGATAGGCGGCCGCGGACGGTGGGTGCGCGGCAAGGATGTGGGGCCTCCATGACTAGCCATATGGCTAGGTAGCTAGCGGCCTGGGCCGCACCAGGCTCCACCTTGGTCCGTCATCGTCTCCAACTGAAACACAAATTCCAAAATATTACTTCCAAATATTTCCGGTAACCATTCGGCAAATAATGCTAGGCTACATCAGGGTAAGTTTGCGTTCGATCGACGCATATGGTGGCATATGCGCGAAGTTCTAGAATCCGTCACGGATCCGTCACCGCCGATTAACAGATCTGATCTGACGCAAAATTGTCCATGTGTTTTAGTCTAAGGAACATGTCGCTAAATCAAGAAATTTTGATGTTAATAAAGCCGTTTCGTGGTATCTCCGTATATTTTTTTTAAAAGAAACAATTCACTTATAAAATATTTACATATCCCATTGAACATCGGGTAAAACACCTACTGACTACATTCCTACAAATAATTAATTGATAAATTAGTGACGATACAGAATGATGCCATGACTGAGGTGCGTTCCACGTAATCATTACAGATAATGATTAAACGTAGTTTTAATGATCAATTCACAAATACCTATATCTTTATCTCTATTTGCACATTATTGTTGATAGGTGAAGATGAAATAACTATTTTCTTAGAAATTAATAGGGGAAAATGATTTTTAAGTTTACAGAAAATTATATACTTTAAGGAACAGAAATCTAGTGCTAGAGAATGAGAACATAATATAACGAGCGTTCAAATAAAAACGTGGTCAAGTTGGTTCTGAAAATTTGGACGTAGGGCGTAGCGTATAGCAAATGAACTTAAACGTCGTCTGTCAAAGCGCTGTATCGCCGCTTTGTTATTGAAACTGACAGCTGCTATACAGCTCGTTGAGAAATGAGGTTAAGTTGGTCGCTATAAGCTACGCCCTACGTCCAATGTGTCAGAGCCAACTTCGACCACGTTTTTATTTGAACGCTCGTCATATAAATTTTTCTACTTCATTTTTACAGTGTAAAAGTTAAAGAACCGAAGAAAGAACATTTAATTACAAATTTCTGTCCTTCCTTTTTATTGCCAAATAAATTATTACTGATGACAATTAAATCAGGATTCCATAGAAAATGCATTGATACTAATTAATAAAATAATTAATTAATTATGCAAAAACCCCCTTGACAACCATTAGAAATACAAAAAAAAAATACAAGTGTGAAAAAACCTGTTTGTTGCCAATCGATGAAAAAAGTAACATCTGCACAAGTACTAGCATACTAAATTTCATTTAAATCGAACTAGATTTAGAGTTATATACTCACAAGGAGAATTCTTTTTACCAACTTTGATAAGGCTAAGCACGCTTATTTTGATCTTAAAAAAATGTAGCACCTTTTAAAATTGGAAGAAAAATTACACATCAAAAAAAGGTTATTGTACAATTTCCTTTTTCAAAAAAGATAATTTTACTTTAACTTGACTTCAAAATAACTAATATAATGTGTAATTTTTCATATTTTTATGAAGACACGCGAAATATTGGGTCACTGTATTAAGTATCTAATCTTTAATCAGTATAAAATTATAGACTGTTTTAACTTTTATCCAACTATTTTTTCACCGATCAGACAAATATATTTCCAAGTTAGTTATTCTCAAGGATAATCAAAAATAAAACTGAATACTACTTAAATTAAAAAAATAATTAAATTTAATGTTAGTAATTCCCCCATTCAAGAGATTCTCTACATGAATTCCTTCAAATTCCTTTAACTTCGTCTGATTTCCCCTTATATTCTTCCAACTTCGTTTGACTTTCCCTTGAATTCCTCTAACTTTCTTTTGAATCAGTTTGACTTGATTTTAATTCCTCTTTTTTCTCAGCATAAAAACTAGTAAAAATCGAGGAAAAATGTATTTTTTTTTTTTGCTTTAGGTATTCATATTTATAATAAGTTGAGCTCTCTCTAGAGACGTGTTGGTAAAGAAGCAAAAATTACATTTGTTGTGTCACTAATATACAAGACGATTCGCAATAAGTAGAAAAAATCAGATAGGGTATCTAGATACTACAAATATACCTTATAAATCCATGACAATTTATTAATTGTTTAGAAATTACATGGTGTTAAAAGAAAACAAACTGGTCACGTAATTACGGCCATTAAATTACACTTTTCGATGTGAGAAATTTATATTAATTTCATGCTGTAACTTTTACACCAGTGAAAATAATTTGAATTTCGGATTCTGAAAAATATTGTCTATATTTAATCAAAAATACTCCATTACGTCATTTATAAATTTGTCCCAAAAGTCAATTCAAATCAAATTACAATTTTATTTTGTTCAAACTAATGTCATATTCAGCCTCTCACAATTAAAGTTTTAAATAAAGTTCTATATTTAGTTTTCAAGTTCTAAATTTAACACATTTTGAAAATTACTTTTTTGATTTATTAAAATCGTGCGATATTTCTGTTCGGTAACATACATATTTTTACAACTTACTACTATCCTTTAAAAATCATAGCACATTATAGCACTTTGTTCTAAAATAGTGTTGAGTCAGTCAATTTAATTTAGAAGCTAACCAAACTCATCTTTTTCATGGATGCGATAGGAGTGACAAAGAGAGGGGACTTCAATAGTAGGGCAGGTACCTTCTGTGCAAATTTTTTTAGTTATTTAATGATGTTTTTATATTATATATTTAAATATAATATGAATTTAGACAAATTGTACTGCACTTATAGCACAGAATTCAAAACGTTATAGAAAATTTTAAAACATTTTGAAATAATCATATTCGTAAAAAATCGATAAAGCAATAACTTTTCAGTTTATTTAAAAAAGGATCTGAGAAATGAAGCTATTTTAGATAGTTAAGAGCCGATTTCATTATAAACTAAAATATTGTTTATATTTAATGGAGCTCCACTTAAAGCATTGTCACAGCAATATGTTACAATGTGTATAAAAAAACTTTATGTTAAATTCAACTTTAATGTGATTTTTGTTTAATTTGTGATGTAGAATCCACTACTAAAGATTCACCAAGCATTTTAGTTCACGCTCGTGTTTTACCTTTTAAATATTGTGAAAAAATTTACTTTTGGTAGGTAGGTAGGTACTTGTTTCTTCCAAAGAAATAAAGTCGTGCCAATAAATGATGGGAATAACTTTTATTGTTTGTTTCAATAACAAAAAATGTCTGTCGAATGCAAACAAAATTTTGTTAACTAGGTATTATTTCTGTGTCTATATCTCCACGTCTCTTTAGAAAGGTACGAAAAATCTCACTGACCACTCTATTCACAAATATCCATTGTATCCTTTTCATAAGGAACAATCGTAATTGATTAACGTTTTCTTTTAAATGGACATTTTTGAACACTGCTTTCGAAAGGCCGTGCAAACTGCGCGGGTGAATAGCCCATTCGGAACTTCCAGGAAATATGTGGTGTTAGTCTAAAGCAGGGGTCTGGTCCTCAACGGAATCAATATTTAAACCACTCCGCAAAGAAAGAAGAGAATTTATTCTTAGCGAAACACACTACGCTGCTGTAAAATTAAATTACAGCGAAATGCCAAAATCAGAAACAATGTTAATCAAAAATGATTATAATTTTATTAGCTTAAATAAAATTGCCATTCTGCAATAATTAAATACGTAAGTCTAATAATTTCAAAAATCGATATAGATCGCAGTTGCTTAAATTTGATGAAACATACTTTATCTCATTACACAATAATACTAATTATTTATGAAGTCCTAGTTATATTTTTTTAAACATGCTGCAGTTTTATTTTTCAATGCGTTTCTTTTTATGAGAATACATATCTAGTGCCATTTAATCGAGGAGGAAACCGTAGGAGTAATTTGGTATACAAGCTTGAGTAATATTTGTGCAACACAATGTAAATTACATTACAAGAAAAAAAAAATTACTCACAAGAAGTATGTGTAAATATTGTAGATGATTGATTTGTTCATGTTTTTAATAAATTTTAAAATTATCCAGGGCCAATGAACAAGATGTTTTCTTACGAAAAAAAAAAGAATTTATTCATTCGCAAAAATAGTACCTAGTTATTTTAAACATCTGCTGTAACTGGTTTTACTTCGTTTATTGTTAAATGATCAATTTTTAACATCCATTTACTAAATTTTTGTTTCGTACACCTTCTGCACTGATTGAATAATAAAAATGTGTGAATAGATTACTTAGTTCTGATAATAATTAATTTAATAGCCCATATTATTTTATAATTTATAAAATTTAAACATACCTCTTCTTATTTATTTAATTACTTTAAGACCCCTTATTTTGAAATACCCTATATGTAATATTTTATGTATCGCCAAAGAGAGTCTTCAAACGAAAAAGGAATCTAAAAACAAAAATTTTCAAAGCCGCTTTAAATTGCAAAGTTTGTTAATTTAAGCTAGGTACATTTAAAAAAGTGCTTTCACCTCGATTTTTTTTCATTCTCCTCGATTTAAATGATTGAATTCGTACAAAAAAAAAACAAATCACAATTTACAACGCGGTAAACACAGTAGGTATGTACTTGAGTAACTCTTACAAATATTCAATTTTGAACCACATCAAGTACTTACCAAAATCAAGGAGGCGTTTAAAGTTACAGATAAAAAATATTTCAGGGAATCAAGGTTGAGCAAAAAAATGTTTGGTAACTTTTATGTAGAATATGTTCCCAAAACGGTTTTACCGAAAATATTTTTATAAAAAAGACACCTAGGTATAACATCAGAAGGGAAAATTGAGTTCGCGCGGTAGCGCGTGTTTTACGTCAATATGACAGACTGCGCAAGAGCAGCTGCATCCTCGAAAGAAGCCGACCAAGTTTCCCAATGATGAACTTATGTGATATTTGTTGTTTTTTCTTTATAGTACTTTCTTTCAAGAGCGAAAAAAAAAATGCGAAAACAACGCTGCCGACAATTCAAATGTCATTCAATTTTTTATTATTTTTGACTATTTATTGATATGGGTTTATATGCCTCAATTTTTTCCTATTTTTTTTCTGTACCTTAAGACTTATTAAATAAGTGTCAAAAACGTTGAGTCGTTTATTTACTTTGGTCTACGGAAAAAAAAATTCATGAAATTCAACCGAGATTTCACATTATTTTTCAGTCGATTGATGAGAAACTCCCCTTAACAACCGATTGTCTTTAATGTGCTGTTTGCTTAATTTATGTGAAACAGAAAACATTACGATTTTTAACGGCCGACGATGGCTCGATGGAATAATCACCACCTTATTAATTAGCCGCCGATACCTGTAGGACGCCACTGCGACTAGATTTTATTGATATTTCTATGAATGACTAGAACGATCTAATTGCCTATGGTAGGTACTTCTCACATGGTGGAGTAGGTATAACATGGGCGGCAGTACGATGGCCGCCCTACACATGGTGTTTATTGCAGCTTCACCACGTATAACCTCATTAAATATGCATGTACATTTGAGTTGGCTGTGGTTGGAGCAAGTGGGCAGCGTCCCACGCGGCGAGTGGGTGCGCCGGGGCCTGAATCGACAGCACGCACCTGGTGTTCGTTCGCCCATGTTCCTTCTGTTCTGTCCTTTACCCGTTGTTTTATTATACTAGGTATTATTAAACATATACGTAAATAAATATATAATATGCACATACAAATAGGCGTGTATATCTAATTTTATATATAGGTACCTACCTATAGGTATATTTTATAAACATAAAAATATAGTATATATTTACATAGAACGTGAACACTTAGTATATACGGTATAAGTTGTTTGTTAATAAGTCACCGGAAGTGAACAGAGTTTTATCACTCTGATATAACAGTTAAAGGATCCCTTGTTTTGTCAAGGGGAGGAAGAGCAAACAATGTATCTATTTATTAAATAAGAGATTTTAAAAACAAATTGTGTTTTGATAGAATATATATTAGCCATGAATAAGACAGATAACCTTTTATTGTAAAGTGTGAGGATGCGAACTGGATAACATGTTCGAATGGCGGCCCAAAACATAAAAAAAAAACGTAGGCCGTGGAATAACAGTTACGCATTAAATAATAAAAAAGGTACACGCGGCAATATCATAGCTTTTCCGCACAGCCGACTACATCGACAGCCTACGTAATATTAAAGAAAGCTAATAATGTGCTCAAATGGGCAACGCAGCACTCGTAGAAATGTGTTAAATAGTGTAGTCGCAGATTGTTGGAAACATGTTAGTGAATGGAAAACACACCCACACACTTCAATGTCACACGCATACAGGTGGACGCTGGACTGAGGTCGCGCTCCGAGGACGCGGCATATATTTCTATGTACAGGTAAAGAATAGGGTCTCAATATGGTCTTGAAAAACTCACTTTGATGTATGCACTGTCGAGGAGCGGAAGTTGGGTCGAAGAGTCCGTATAAGCACAATTCCACTTTCAAATTTATATATTAACATTTTTCCCGTTTGTATTTCATTCAAATGGAACTGCAGACTTTCCCACACTGTATTTATCACTGGTTTTATACACTTTAGATTTTATACAACATTTACGTAAGTAATCCTAGAAAGCCACAAACAAAACACAAGCGCAACATCTACTCCAAACGACATGACGAGAAATACTGAAGGCGCGCGGGTTGAAGAGAACGGAATGGACGATGGTGGCGCGCCTAACGGAGAAACCGCGAACGTTAACATAGCTTTTTATGAATGAGAGGTCGCCATCATGAATGAAACGACGTACATTCAAGGAAACGAGCGAACTATTCGCGAACGACGTGTATGCTTTATGTGAGTAGCTCGTAGATTTAGTGAGCCCCATTCATGGTGAAAGTAGTAAGTTATACAATCCGTTGGGATTGAATTAATTTCATGAAATATTTGTACACTGCTGCATATTAAGGAAAGCAATGAAATTGTATTTTATTTATAGAAACGAAAGTCTAAATGCTATATCACTGTTTTTTACCTCCAACGCAATGTACACCCAGACAATCGGCCCACTATCCATTCAACATACATTTTCCTTACATGGATCTCATGAACGTTCGCAGATGGTCAAATTGGGCCGCGTGAAGTAATGATCTGGATAATAAGATTCGTGGTGGTACTAAAAAGCAGTCCCTTATGATATGACATTATATCTAATACCAACTACCCAGGTACCAACTTCACACGCTACTGCAAAACAACGCGTTAAAAACAAATTATCTACCGGGTGACCACGAGATTACTACCCAGGCTCTAGCTTAGGCACGAAAAAAGATATCGATTTAAATTTTGGGCATGCGTATCATTGAATTTGATGCAAAATTTAATCATAAAAACAACTGACTGTCACTTCCTGTTTGACCGGAAATGCCCTAAACTTTGTTATTTCATATGGAACACCCTGTATGTTATTTTTGTTTTCAATTCTGCTGAAGAAACCAACACTAAAATATGTATTATGTCCTATACCTATCTTTGACAGTTTCCGAGAAAATCGCACTTTAAAATGTCAAATGTGTCATTTATAAAATCCTTTTGAAAGAAAAGAAACGAAGAAAGGGACAAAGTCATTATTATGATATCTTTAACTTATTTTAGAAGTACTAAAGTCTGATATCATAAAAGTGTCGCACTTCCGGCAAATCCGGAAAATACCGGAAGTCATCTTTAATAGCAAGTAACTGCAATAATTTTTATGGAATGCCCTACAACTAATTGAGAATTCGTATTCTACAAGCAATTTCGAATCATTTTTATGAACACTTCCCTATACCCAAAGTTCGGAGTTTTTGAGATATTAAATGTTTAATCTAAAATTTTCAACTGAACGATGCATAAATGGAAAACGATATAATCAGTCAATGCATAGAACAGAGGTGCCTAAAATGTAGAAATATGCCCTTAAAGGAAACAACGCAATTCCAATTTTAAATTTCATTTATTTAACAATTTTACTGCAAACAGAATTGACAAGAGTGAAAAATACTCTTTCTAAAAACAATTTAATCCATCTAATACAATCTAAACAATGTAACCATTATTATTATTATTATTATTATTATTATTATTATTATTATTATTATTATTATTATTATTATTATTATTATTATTATTATTATTATTATTATTATTATTTACCCGTCTTAAAAGATGTGTTTTTCAATGGAAAAACATATCCTGCACCCTTTGCGCATTGATGAAGTATACAATTAGGTATATCTAAAGATGTAAATCGTGTTATAGCTATTTTACATTGACAATTTATTGATCAATTAATTCATGAAATCGCTTCATCAAAAAATTGGACAAGTGTAATGTACCAAAGCTGCTGTCAAATAAGTTCATGAATTTATTCATCAAGTTATTGACGAAATAGAGCATGTTCTAATTTTCGTCAATTTCAAAGTATAGGTAAATTTTTAAAGCAAAAAAGTTGGGGGAAAAGATTATTCGAGTGAAATACACCGTGACACAAAAAAGTTTTGGCAGTTCAAATGCGTCCTAATGGTGCTTCTGGCGCCCTCTGGAAGATTAAATAAATCGTCGACAAATTCGAATTTCTTCCAAAGAACCTCCGGATACGAAATTTCACGAAATTAGCTCGGAGTAGTCGAAAGATATTGAGAAAAATGTTATTTATTTTTTTAACTTTGTCACGCTATAGCTCCGTTATTGTTATTATCAATTTTTGGACTAAGGCAAGTTTCGACTTATTTTAAACCGTACTCTATCTGGTGGAGCGTTGTACAGATCCTTTAGATACACCCTGTATATCTATATTTTTATGTAGTCTATTTTTTTCCGGAATCCAATGATTTAGGATAACTTCATTTATGCGTAAGATTGACGAGAAAAATCGCAAAATCCTTAATATTAATTTGAGCGTTCAACAAAAATTATCAAATGCACCATGAACACAACTAAATACTTATACAGATAAATCTCATTTAAGGTACAAAACATTATTTCACATTTCACGTCATGTGACAACATGTGACGTGCCAACAAAATGTTTCTACATGAAATTTAATATTATTACGAATTATTAAATATATTAATATGGAATCGATAAATACCTCGGTACGACACTGCATAGACAGAATTATTTTGGTGATTTTATAAAATTGAATTTCACAGAAATACATGTTGGTAGGTCACGTGATATGATGTGTTCTTAATCTTAAATTGCGTTTATGTCTATGGTGGGTTGATTGTTTCCATGAAAAATTATTAAACTATTTTTTTTTTTTAGTACCTATACAAAATATAAACTATATTTCGTAATGAATGTAAGTTTATTTACGTTATTAAGCTCATTTGTTGCTTATATAATAACTAATTTTAGGAAAATTTACTTGACAACAATAATTGTATCCACAATCAACAAATCATTAATTATGAAAGAAAAATTCGACGTCATTTATCTGCCCCTCAAATAAATTCGCAAACCAAAAAATATTTTTTTTTACTTCCTCTATTAATGGCGAAATATATATTTTCAAAATTTGACGATTATTAAAATTAGCTCTAACCCATAAGAAATAAAACAAATTTAACTTTATTTCTTCAAAAAAAATTAACAACCAGAATCATCATATGAAAGTAAGTTTTGAAATAATCAATGACTTGAATACCAAAACTTATTTCTAAAGTGACAGACTTATTGGAAACCAGACATAGATTGCTTAAATCATCAAAACTACTAGTGGAAATTTTGCTGACCATAACAGAAACTACCTACAAGCTTATTTATAGCGCTTAAATTTCTTACTATGACAACAAGAATAATAATAATACTCATAAAAAATAATAATAGTAATACTTAATGGCATTTATTCGCAACAGGTTACACCTAGTTACTGAAAATGATACTAAATAACAGAGAATAAGTGCAGCGATTGAATAATACAATTAAAATATATGACTGAATTTTTATGATAGTCTAGCTAAACATTAACTATCTATTTAAAATTGCTGTGGGAGATTCATTATCTGTATCATAAGAATCTTATATCAAATTTGTTTAAAATTATAACACGTTACATATACAGGGTGGCCAAATGAAAACGAAACAGAGCCATTTTTAGGAACTGCGTTAAGATTGTAGAAAAACGCTCACAATCAGACCCGTCGATTTTAGAAACTAGTGAAGTTGCAGTTTTGGAACAGGTTCATCTTGATCCTACATTAAGTACGAGGCATCTGGGATCAATCGAACTAGCATAAAAACCATTTTGAAGAAGAATAAATTCCATCCATACAAAATACATTTAGTCCAGGAACTTCATGAGGATGATTATGACCGCCGTTTGCAATTTTGCGAAATAATGAGTGAGCGAGCAGGGAACGATCCACAGTTCCTTTTTAACATCTGTTTTTCTGATGAATGCAGTTTTTTCTTGAACGGGACGGTAAATCGTCACAATTGCCGCTATTGGTCCGATTCAAACCCAAGAGTTTTTCACGAGGTGCATACACAGCAACCGGAAAAATTAAATGTATGGGCTGGAATTTTCGGTGACCGGCTGGTGGGTCCTTTTTTTCTACCTGGTAATTTGACTGGCCAAATGTATTTGCAATTACTGGAAGACGCTATTGACCCTGCCTTGACTGATATTATTGAAAATGTTCCAGAGTATGATGAAGATCATTTGATTTTTCAACAGGACGGTGCTCCTCCGCATTATGCGTTAATTGTCCGTCAGTATTTGGACCAACGTTTTCTACGGAATTGGATTGGGAGAAGAGGCAGCATTGAGTGGCCTCCACGATCACCGGATTTATCGCCCCTTGATTTCTTTTTGTGGGGATACCTAAAAAGTAAAATCTATAAAACACAGCCAGCGTCGCTGGAAGATTTGCGTCAAAGAATCGTCGACGAATGCCGTCGAATCACTCCGGAAATGCTTCGGAATGTGCGCGAACGTTTCGAACAAAATCTTTATTCTTGTATGGAAGCGGGCGGTCATCAGTTTGAACATTTAATCAACTAAGTAGTAAGTAAGCAACTAAACATAATTTAAATTTTAAAATGTAAATTTTTTTCAAAGTATTGGGCGGAATTATAAAATTTAAAGTCTGTTGTAAAGAGAATTGTAAGAGCTTTCAAAAGAAATATTACTCAACCCCCAATGCCATTTAAATATTTTGGGGTGATGTTTACCCTTGCTTGGGGGGTGAAAGTGGCGGATTCAAAAATACCAGCAAAGAATGTCCCCCTTTAATCTAAAATCGACGGATCTGAGCGTTTTTCTACAATCTTGAAGCAGTTCCTGAAAATGGCTGTTTCGTTTTCATTTGGCCACTTTGTATAGACCAAAGAAAAACAGTGCCATGATTATAAAGCTAAACCCAAACGACTTGGCTTTATTTTTCACTTGGGCATACTTGCCATGCTGTGTTTGTGTTGTACTAGTACAATTATTTATTACTGGCGATTTCAAATAATTGTATATTTGAGATTTGTGCATATTAATGTCGAACTCAAACGAGTTGTTGCAAATTCAGTAAAATCACTGCACTAACGTAGAAAAATAATTGATAATTCCTATTTTAATAACTGCATGTCAGTGTCAGGATGTTTTAGTTTTCAAGATACACGAAATTTAGACTAATTACTTCAAAACACAACTGTATGAAACTGTCTGATCTAAGTACAACAAAAATTTTATTAAAAATAAAAACTGTTAAAAAATGTAGAAAAAGAACATTTTTGCTGCATAAAGATTTAAACTAATTTAGAAATACATTTGTGCCTAGCCTAGTAACATTAACACCCTTAAAAAGAGTGCATTAAGGAATATTACTGAACTCAAGTTTTTATGTTCAGAATTAGGGAACAAATATGGAGATATTTTCTAGTGTGGATACATGTCTTGGATGATTTTCCACATTTTTTAAATTTTTATTCCCTAAAAGTACTACTTTATCAATTTAAATTATTGTCTTTTATCGCCATTAAAAAAAAATCTGCCATTATCTTCGTTAAGAAAAGACCAACGCAAATTTAAAATGTTACAAATTAATTTTCACAGGTTGCAGATGTATGACAGTCTTTTTATGAAAAAAATTGAATTTTTCAGAAAATGTTTAATTAAAAAAATTAACATAATTATAATAAGCAGATAAATATAAAGTTTTGAAAGCTCTTTCTTTTCTCTTTTTCTCTCTGATTTAATTAAATATTCGTTCAATTGTCATGGGCTTCTTGATTACCGTGCATTTAAAAAAAAAGGAAACAATTTCTAAAAGCAAAGCGAGTGGGCGAACAGGTGGGCAGGCTATGTTGGGCTCCTTCCTACGCACGCCCACCTTTAGCGCCGCCACTGCAGTAAAGATCAATATAACACCAGGAAATTACATCTCTTTATACAGATATGTGGCAGAAGGTTAAACCGCACATAGTAGAGCGTATAAAATCGATATCTATGAAATACGTGGGAAGAGAATGGATCTGTGAAAATTAGCTCTTGCTGGTATTTAGATCGTGGGCTGATATGTCGTTTCGGCTTTAAGAAATTTAACACAAATGCAGAGTATCTCATTAAAATCCTGTATATTCCACTGACTCTCTGTTAGTTATAGGCACAAAGTAACGCTACTTACTTATCCTATTTACTTACAATTAAATAAACAAGTGCTTAATCAAATCATCCCTGACAAATCAGTTAGGTACTGTGTATAGCAGACCATTTGCAAGAAGGCCCTTTGAAAAAGCAATCCTTAAGTAAAATACAGAAATAGTAAGATTTTACCTATCGTGGCTATTTTTGAGTGTTGTTTTTTGTCAAGGGTGATATTAGATAAGAAAACAGGATATTTCTTGCAAAAGATTATGTATGTCGGGCGTTTCACGTCAACGGGCACAGTGGGCTGCCCAGAATGAAAATGCATCAATATTGACGTTCGACATGTCAAAAGCTTCGTATTTAAAAACTCTAACGAAAGCCGTCTGGTGATTTTAAAAAAACATCATGGCGGTTCCAATATGGCGTCCGCAATCATGGAAAATTCTGTTTAATGAGCAATATTTTTAGATAAGAAACATAAAAATACTGTATTGTAGACTGAATCACCATATCTATACGTTTTTGGGGTTGCTGATTTCGAATTCAATATTCATTAAACCCCATCTGGTCACTGTTCGTCCCTAACCTTAAAAATACTTCAAATCGTTGAAATAATACGTTTCTACGATGAGTAACACAGTCTAACCACCACAATTTATGTTTTCGGGATCGCTGAAACCAATTCTGATATCAATACAACTTCAACTAGTCAGAGTTCGTGCCTAACCTCAAAAAAGTAGCGCAAATTGCTAAGATTACATTTTTCTCCGTTTAGGAATGAAGTGTAACCAAATATCTTTATATTTTTGGAGTCACTGAATCGAATTCCTACATCCGTTTGAATCCAACTAGTCATTAGTCGTACCTAACCTCAAAAGCTATAATAGTTATAGCTACAGGAAAACAGAATTTTCCATGATTGCGGACGCCATATTAGAACCGCCATTATGCTTTTTCAATCAATTTTAAAATCACCAGACGGCTTTCGATAGAGTTTTTAAATACGAAGCTTTTGACACGTCGAGCGTCAATTTTGATGCATTTTTGTTCTGGGCAGCCCACTGTGCCCGTTGACGTGAAACGCCCGACATGTATATGCACGTATATAAATTTCGAATGTACAGAGTGTTTAATTAAGAATGGGCAATCTCTAAACTGAGGACACTACACACCAAAATTTGATACTTGAGCTCAATATGCCTTATACAAATGTTCAGCATCGAATTCGTAATTCTCATACCAAAAAAACTACCAATTTTCGAGTTGATTTTGCTAAGAATTTCACAATTATTGAGAAATTTCAAATTATAATTCTAACTTTGAATACCATGTATCTCATAAACATGCAACATTTGTATAAGGCATCAATCATCATATTTTGGTGTCTAGTATCTCTTGTAGAGACTGCCCGTTCTTAATGAATCACCCTGTATATGTAAGCTTTATTAGCGATGACTTTGATCACCGGACGTATGCTCTTTTATCTATCGCACAGGAAAAAGGACAAGTGCGGTAATCATAAAGATATTAATAACATAAATTTATGAATTCCGCCTATCAGTATTACGTATCTTCAGTTGAGCTCCAATAAACTAAATCAATTACTTCTAAACCATTGAGAAATAATCAATATGTAGATAATAACTCTTATCTATAGGTAATCGTAAATGAATATGTAATATATACGTATTTTCCTACATTTTTATAAAATCCAAAGATTAAAAACTCTTTGTAAATATTTGATAACAATTTCAAGTGATTAAATAGCAATTAGTCGTATTTAGTATAAATTGGCAAATAAATTTTTCTCTACGAATATACATAGTCGAAAATACACCTGCTTGTATCATATTTAATAAAAAAAAATGTAAGTTATTAAATCAAATAGACCTATGATCTCCTGAAAGGAATGTTACAATCATCAAAGACAATGTGTAAACAAATTATACGGGGTGTTTTTGAAAAATATGCCATAGGCTGTAGAACATAAAATAAAGCGATCTCCTTCTATGACCTATTCTTGACATCAATGTCATCAGATTATTTCTTTTAAATCAAATTTTGAATTAAAAAAAATATATTGACTTAAAATTTGGTTCAAGTAAGTTTTTGAAGGTACAATATTTTAGGAATTAAAATAGCGTAAAGATCTTCTTAATACTCTATTTTAATTCTTAATATTTCAATTTTATACTTCTGTATAACCAATTTTAATTAAATAATAATATAAACTGTCAATCAATAACAATGTTATCATGACATTACCTGTCAATATCACGGCCTACCATATAACATTATTCATGAGTAATTAGGCCTAATTAGTGAGATTTAGTTAGAATACCTATACGCATTTTGGACCATATCGATGCCCGATATGTCAAAATATATTACACCTAAATCTGTAAATCCTTACGTAATTGGAAAAAAGGCAGAAGTGCCTGAAAGAGGTCTAACAATTACAAGATATTTTATTTTCTTGATTAGAATTATCCTTGTCATTATCATGTCATATTTTTTTAAAATCGTGTTTTCCTTTTAGACTAAATTTCAATGAAATAATACCACTAGACACTTTTTGTCCAGTATTGAAAGGCTCTAGAAATTTGCGTTTTTTAAGAATAATCGGATTTTCGAGAACCACGAGCACCATCAACCAGACGAGATATAAAATCAAACCTACTACACTTTATATTTTTGGGGATGCTATTTCAGATAGTGCCCATAGAAAAAATCATTCGGACCACGAAAACGCACTTCCAAATTGAAAAACACCGCATTTTTTTCCAATTTTCAATTTCAATATCGTGTTTGGACTTTATTGGTAAGGTACGTTCCTAAAACCAATGGAAAGGTGCATCAAATCGCTCAACATAAAGAATTCATGATGTGTGGTATCTATTCAGTCGATTTAGATGAACCAAAATGGCGACTGAACCTTATTTTACAACGGCTTTACTCGAAAAAGGCGGATTTTCTCGGAAAATTCAAGAGACAGAAAGGTCTTAGAAATAGTCAAAGACGTTGAATCCCCGAATTTTTTAGGCCATTTTTCAAATATTCGACATATGCAAAATTAGTTGATGCCTTTGATGAAGGTTTATTAAAAAAAAACTGCAGTCTCGGCGTATCCGGAATGTCTAATTGTAAGATTCAAGTACATATAGCTAAAAGGTAATTAAAAACCAGAGTTCGTGTTTTATTTGAAATGCCTAGTTACCGGCTTGAAAGGGAAATTATTAGTCACTAAAAATACTAGTTTCTATGTACTTCTTAACTGATAAGTTCTTTCACACGAGTTATGTGTTCAAATTGCCCAATGTTTGGGACGTTCAACGCGAAGTCTCGAATATTTTATCGGTTAAAAATATTTAAAAGTTACTTTATAGATAACCCAAGGTTTGACTTAGAAAACAATTCGATAAGACATATTCGTACATTTAATCCACAAAAATATGAAGATGTAAAAATTAACAATGTGCTCATAGACCACAAGTAACAGGTTAACGAAGTTGTTCTACTTCATGAAAGATATATCTGGGTTTATTTTATATTAATAATTGAGTGAAAACTTAAGGAGCAAAGAAACAGTTATGAAAAAGCACAATAATGGAATAATACGAAAGTTAGATATTCACATTTTTATTTCTTTAATTTTTTTATGCCAGTAAAAGTAAAATACAATTAATTTTGTTACACAACACGCATAACCGGAAGCTAACAGAAACTTGAAGCCAGAATTCTAAAATTTCAGGACCTGAAAATATATGAAAAACCATGCATATGATTTTATTGTCACCCATTGCTAAACTTTTACATTAACAATGAAATTTTGGTAATATTTATTTTTAATCAACACATTATTTTAAGAAAAACAGCTAATTTCATACTTCAAATCAGTCTCAATAGTACCACACCCTCTTATTGTACTCTCACAGGTTTTGAAGGTTCAAATAGGAAGAATAAGACACTTTTAAAGTGGCAACATCTTTTTCCTCATTTTTTTTAAACTAATTAAAAATCAAAAAAATTTCGGGAAAAATATAAAGGAGAAACTTTTCCAATAAATATGAATAAAAATGTTCCCAATATTAGCTCTAATTCTTTTCATAGCCAAAAAATATTGAAAAACTGATTAAAAAAGTAAGTGTGGTTATCAGAATCTAATTTTTAATTCATAAATCGAAAAAAATATGTTAAATGAAATAGCAGCAAAAATATACAGGGTGATCCATTAATGGTACGGAGCGGCTGTATATAGGAAACTAAACGTGCTACGATGATGGGGTAAAAGAAATTGATTTAAAATATTTTCACAAATTTTGTTTGAACTTTTTTTTGTTATTACCACAGCAACGCCAGTATGGAGGACGCCATCTTGAAATTTTTAAATTGTCATAGCTTCTAAATGCCTTAATCGATTTGAATTAATGATGGCTCATTTTAAAGAACTATTAATAAAATTTATATTTATGATATGGGAATAAAAATATTATTTTTCTGCGCAACGGTAGACGCTGCTAATTAGACAAGTTTTGTAATTGTCTCCGTTTACTAAAACAATTAAATGCAACGATATAGTTTTTCCATTGCTTGATAGACCATTTATTAAGGAAACCAAATACACAAACCGGAGGTCGATATTTTTTTTTCGTTTTTTGGTAAAATAGTGAAGCTGTGCTAGAACAAGTTTTTTAACGTTTAAAAAAATAAATTTGCTCAGAAAATATTATCTATATAAAAAATAATTAACTACAACCATTGGAAACCACTTCGAAATGATTTCAATAATTTTTTATTTTTTCTCATTTTTAAAATGAACCAATCCAAATTCAACTGTTTTTTCGAAAGTTCTGATATTCTACCGCTTTGAACAATGTCTATAATCAGTAGTGACATTGTTGAATATACCCATGTTACTCTATCTCCAGTGGTAGTACACAACATACATATAATACAAGTTTTTATAATAGCATACACAAAAATATACTTGGGCACATAAATACACTTGCATACAGTTATATCTATTCTATTTCTATGCGCGTCTAGTCCACACTACATACATACCATATTGACGTAAAAATATATTCTATAAGCTCATTCTACTACAAGCGTGAATGTTCAACATCTGTTGCTAGTGGGTAAAAATTTCAGGTTCATGAGATGTTTGTGCTGGCCTATTTTTGTACATTTTATACCTTTACTACTTCCGGATTAGACTCTTTTAGTGACAGCCTACTTTCATCAAAATAAAAGCACATTTCCGGTTCCGCTGTAACTAATGGATTCAACAGAAATACGGATACGATACCGTACAGCGGTAAAACGCCTAATATAAAATACGTATTTTATTATTACATGTATATCGTTTATTTCACCCAGTTTTGATTAAATAAAATGATTTCAATGAACAAGAACAAGAACAAGAACAAAGAACAAGACATGTTAGATTTTCTATGTTCATCCTTTTTGGAGAATATTTTTTGTTTTTCTTTGAAGTTAGAAGCTACACATTACATACAAGACGTTTTTCATGTTCATGTTACAACGTCAAGAAGTTGGTCCTTGGATTTTTTTTAGACCAAAAAGCTTTGGTGTATTGAGTTCAAAAGGCACTGGTGTGCGAGAAGGAGGGTGTCGAATATTAAAAAAATATATACCACATCTACCTAAATACGTCAGGAGATATGTTGCATAAGTTGATCAAACTAATGGGCTAAAGACTTACAACTAATTAACAGCGGAACTGGTACATGTTAAACAGTGGCAGAGGTGATATTAGATACTGTCATTAAAACCCCAGAATTTCGATGCCACCGACTATTTTCAAATTCGATAAATATATTTAATGTATTTTATTTTATCTGAAAAACGAAGTATTCACGAATAATAGTTTAATTTAAAGTAAGTTTACCACACACTCAGTTGACTAAAGGAACACTTTCTTAAGAATACCAGAGGGACAACGAATATGTATTTCGCATGAGGCTGAGCTAAAAATAAATAACAAGTTCACAAATTTTGGCGTCACCGATATTATTGATTCGTTTACAATGAACAATGACAAACGGTTACGTCTACGCGCAAAATAATGCGATCGCTGATTAGTTGATCAGATTCTCGTATAATTTTACACCAACCACAGCCGTTGAATCAGAATGTTCTGTTTTAATGTAATCTTGATCTTTTGGTTCTAATAATTTTTAATTTTATCGAAATTGAATTGCCAACATCAAGGAAATAAAATTACTGTTCTAAACAAAATTACTAGTCAGGTGGCTTGTAATCATTTATGAAACTCTGTATTAAAAAAAAAATATATTGTAAACTGAAAATGGCCTATTAAGGCATATTTTCCATTAAACTTCATGAACACTTTGTCCTAGAAAAGGTTCTGTTTATAATGATGCTGTTCTGAACTTCCTAAAAGTGGTGCTATAGGTGCTATCCTTATTCACATAATTATTAATTAATACTACGCAATGTAAGCACGTCACTATACTTCAAATTTCAAATCTCGGTATTATGTTTGGTTTAATCTGGATTAAAAATATAAGTGGGTAAAGAGTTGTAGACAATCAAAACAAAAAATATATTAATAATAATCTACTGATGTCGCCAACAATGTATGATAACTTTTCATTAAGAGCTTTTTGTACTCTTAATTAGAAATGTCATTATTACAGAATACGTGTTTTATTTTTAGACTACCACTGATTTTTTAAGTTAATCTTACTATAAAAAAAATAGCCACACAAATATGTATGTATTGTCAACATATGCATCGTAATCAGTTAAAGCCACGATACACCAGGAAAATTAGCGAAAATAAAAGAGAAACTCGAAAAAGTCCTATCCGCGAGATTATTGTAAAATTGTCTAAAGGAAGTCGGAAATACTTCATATAATGTCTTACAAATTTTGCTTCAATTGAAGGGTTTGTACACTGTTGGCTGGTATTCGACTGACATTCTCAAATGTTTACAAATTTCAGGACTGGTCTTAAAAAATTTCATTAGAAGAAAAAGTTCACCATGCAAGTTTTTTATGCAAATTGAAATTTTAAAATTAGAGAAAAGGATGAAACCTATGTGTTTGAGATTTTTGTTACTTTTGTTGAATTTTGACACAAAAACTGTAAATTTAACATTCAATGTAACTATTAAAAGCAAATACTTTTTTAACTGCAAAAGATCTTGCTTCAATTATAATATTTCACAATTTCTAGTAAAATTTATTATTTTGAACTAAATTTTCAGTTTTAGTCAAAATTCATAAGGTACTTAAAAAAATAACAAAAGTTTGAGAAACATGTCATAGACAGTTTTCATTAACCATTCGTTTAGTTTTAAAATTCCGTTACATTTAAAAAAATCTCATAAAAATTGAATTTTTTAATATGGACTCTTCTAATTAATATCATTAATATTGTCCTGAATTTCTAAATGGCTTCAGCTTACAATTCGCCAAGAGTAAGATATTTGCATTGCATTTCTTTGCGATTAAATCTTAAATCTAGTAAATACTCAGAACATGGTTAAATTTTTAAGGATTTAAATATAGTTTTATAGCATTGCTTCTAGTCACTATTGGTTGTTGTTGGCACTGCTAACCTAGCAACATAATAATACATTAACACAATTCCTAATTCTGAAGGTTTTATTGTTAGTAAAAACCGTCATAATTTACCCACTTTAATATTAAGAGCGAAACATGATAAACAAAAATAAGTAGTTCACTAGTATTTTATGTTTAAGTATCTAACATTTTAGGTAGCTATACAAGGTGTTCCGTATCGTTATGTTCAAATTTTGGGAGCGTAAAGTACACTTCTTTTCAAGTAAAAAAACCGCAAAACTTGTATTTCCATGTTTATTTGTTTCAAAGTACAGGCCTATTAATTGGCAGATAATAAATACCTAATGAAAATTCATTCTTAAAGTAAATAAGAAATGATTTTATTTAAGAAAAAGTCAATTAATTATATTTTCAAAATGTTCATCTCCTTGTTTAATGCAGGCTTATGCTCGTAAGTCAAAGATCACGAAATTATCCCGTATTTGGCGCTTATTTTGTTGTATTTGTTGCGCAGCTTGCTGCATACGTTCTACTAATTCTTCTCTTGTATTTGAAACTTGCGCGTAGACTAAATATTTCATGTGTTCTCATAAACAAAAATCAAGGGAATTGTGATCGAGTGATTTAGGTGACCAGGTAACACGACCACCTAGACCAATCCATCTTGGATAATTGACGGTAATCCAATTTTGGACAGCAATTCCGAAATGTGGCGGTGCCTCATCCATTTGAAACCACATGTGCGTAGAATTTTACTTATGGAAACTACTAAAATTCCCAGAAAGACACAATATACACTAATAAAGCAAATTATTGTGAAAAAAAAATTGAGAAAATACGACGGTCTATTAAATACGAGATTAAATACCATACTGAAATCAACTCTATTAAGTGTTATCATTACAGTTACTAAAAAAATTGAAGGTATTATGTTTTAGTTGATTCCCCAAGGTAATAGATGCTACTTAACCAATTTTATCAGCATAATTTTGATGTCGAGACGTGGGTACTTATCTTCTCTTTTCAAATACAGCTGTATCTACTAAATAGGCCAATAAGACGTCTATACAGTGTGTCCTATTTATTAGTTTATTTAAAGGCTGTTATCGCTTCCAAAAATAACCCAAATAATGTAGACATGTTATTCCTAAAATATGGTGCCAAACTGAAACAGGTGGTAGGAGACGTTATTTTAGGAAAAAGTTCACTATGAAAACGGTCCGAGTAAGTCTAAGTTGTAAAAAAATTAAAGTGTACGAGGTCTGTTCAGAAAATAACCGAAATTTATTTTTTTAAGACTATTATTTATATTTAAACATTATTAGTCATTGTCTCTTTCAAAGTACCCCCCTTGTTTAATCACACACTTTTCCCAGCGGTCAAAGCAGTCAGAGCAGACAGATTCATTTGAAATAACCTTTAAAGCCTGTTTTATTCCATTGTTTTTCAACGAATTGACGATTTTTTAACTTAAAGCTCTTTTCATAAGCTTTCCGAATATGTAATAATATATAACTATATCACGCGCGTGCGTCGTATATTTCATTTTGCAACTAAGGCTACAAAATAAAAAAAAATCCAGGTTGCAAATTTGAAATTAAAAAAAAAATTATAGATTTCAATGTATTATTATGAAATCTACCATGAAAAAAATCAGTGCGATTGTGGAATCGTCCAGACTAATAATTAGTTAATTTGTTTATATGCCATAACTATTCATCTTACCGATTCCAGATTTCGTGTGAGTTATTAGACAGTGATAAGGAATGAGAGGATGCGATGCCAAAACGTTCTTGTAATAATAACGCAGTTTATAAATGTTTAATTCAAAAGTCATAAATAAACTTCTTCTGTTTATAACTTTTGATCTAATCAATATTTTTTGACGCTCGAGGGCTATTTTTTAGGTCTTTTGAAGATGAAAAAAAAGGTGTTTTACTGTTTTCTCGTGGAAATGAACGGAAAAAAGTTATAAGCGAAAAACGTGAATTTACGTAAAAATTATACAATTAACTACTCTGTAAACAATCTTTCCCCCATTTTTATGACTGTGGAAACTAATATGTAATAATATTTAGCATCTATAGTGATAAATTCAGCTTGTCGAAACAAAAAGTCGCGAAATGGTATTTCCCAGTTCTTTTTCCTGGCCTAAGAATAAATTTAAACTTAAAACAACTATGTATTATTAAAAAAAAAATTGTAAAATACATATACAAAATTTTGTTTCATTCAAAATATGCCACGAGAAATTATTACCCATTCAATACCTACAGGTATTAAACTAGAAACTTATTAATGATTATTTCTAAATATACAACTTTCTAATAGCTGCCTATATTTTTATTAAGATAATGTACGACAGTGAACACATCATTATAATTATTTATTAACTCACTTATGTTACCTACGTCAACAGAGACAACGATATTAATTTCTATAAGTTGATAATTTCAGTTCTCTATTTTATTTAATTTTTAATTGTGTTATACAAATTGTGACAATAATTATTTATCCTTTACATATTTAATACGATACTGATAACTGGCGGACACTTACGAAAACACAAATAAAACAAATGATATTAACCGTTCTTATCATGTGAAAAATCTAAATACTGAAATTATATATTGTTTCGTGTTTCCTGTTCGTGTTCAGATTGATGTAATCTGTGAGATAAGATAATTCATAATTTTATGGTATTGTTTTTGAGAACTCCGGTATTAGTTATTTAAATAATTTTTATCCTCCAAAAGAGGAAGTACGTAGGATGATAAACTTTATCGATTATTGTATCGGTAATTGATTATTTTACTGTAATAAGGAGAAATAAATATAAACGGGAATTTTACTTTAAAATGCAGAAGGGTCTTAGAGGAATAACATTATTCCTTTGAGTTTAAGAGGTCGTTTTGACTGTAAATTTTCGGATTTCTAATTACACGGAAAGTATTTAAAAATTGTTATGAGGTTTAGTAATGCAAGGCACATCACGTCGCTCGCCTTGTTTGCAGGAAACCAATAAGATGAACTAAATAGTTTTAGTTTTATTATTAGAAAAAAAAAATAATTTTGTCACGAATATTTCTGTAAGAGCAATTCTTTGTTATAAAATAATATCATCAATAATGACCATCACTAGTGCGACCTCAACTTCATCTAGTTCTGGTACTTCATCGTTCATATTTCTTGCCATATTATACAACTGAAGTTATTACAATCTCTTCAATTTTCCTTATACTTAAAGCAAACATAGGAAATCTAATCTTCCAAACCCCAAAACGCCGTTCCATTAGATTTCTTATTCTCACCTGATGGGGTTTATTATTCGATGGTGTAATTAAATAACCTTTTACTGACAAATGAAATTTTAAATTTTAATAAATGAACACACTTGATAGCTAGGTACTTGAATTTTTACATCTAGTGAATTGATATATTGTCTTGTCGCACTTACTTTAGTATCATGTCGCACTTACTTTAGTATCATACTTGTTAATGGGTAGGTATTTTTATAAAATGGAACAAAAATTAAGTTACTTCTAATTATACAAATTCAAGTTTATTAAGTACATTTTTTATAGATACACAAGAAAAAATGAAGGTCAACTAGAATTTATTTATCAAAGTGGTATGTAAATTCCTTTAGGCAATTTCATTAGTAAAAAATATTTTTTTTTAATGAAATTCGTAGTCATATCAAACAAAGATATTTTATAATAATATGTATATTCAGTTTAAGACCAGACCTACAATATTAAGAACCTATTTAAAAAACTTATGGTTGTAAAGTTAATGTTTTTGAACCAGTACAATAAGTAGTAGTATATGTATTTTTTAAAAAATTATTAAAAACCTGTTCAAGATTAATTTTACTGTTTTTTACACTTATTTAAGTTTAAGTTATATTTCAAAAAATTTACAAATAATAGTAAATGGTAAAATTGTTTCAAAAAGTTTTGGGAAAATATAGATACGTTAACCAGTGGTGGAAATATACAGGGTGTCCCGCATAAGGTCCGACACAGGGCAGGTGCATGTAGGTGTGTCCAAAATATTGTAATTGAACCCAACTTACCTATATACAAAGTTGCATCCCTGAGGAATTATTAGCCCCCAAAGTGGGGTCCTAAATTTCGAAAAAAAAATTAATATCTGCAAAACTTTACCGTAGAAGAACCAAATTTGATACATGATTTAGGTTTATTACTGGTCTTCTTTGACTATGATTTAAAGTTCATTAAAGCACAACAAGGTGTTTATATTAGGGATGACTCACTCCTAAAATTGTACAGAACTTCTTTTTCATTGACCGAATTGAAAAATAGTAATATTAATTCACAGCAGAATTTATTTTAATTTTTTTACTCCTAAATTTTAAGAAACTTTATACTTTATTGTTTTCAAGAAAAACCGTATTAACTGACACAAGGATTTAACAGTGTTTATTAGAAAATAATCAAAAAGTCAGTAGTAGGCTTTATCTTTCAAATTTGACAATTGGCCAAATAAATTTTATTTCACTTCTCTCCTGATTCTACAAAAAAGAAAACAAGTACCAAGGTAATTTCTCAATCTCAATTTAAAACCAAAGAGCTAGGCAGTATGTGCCAGGTCCGGTCGCTACACAGCAACTCGGCACTGAAATATTTGAAAAAATTGTTTCCATATTTATTTAGTCATAATACACGTCTGGTCGAATTAAACGTGGAGGTGGTAGAAATGTATATGACCAGTTGAAAAATGCGCGAGCGGGCAAACGCCGCACAAACACAGTCGCACTGGGCGACTGGACCAAAAATTTCAGTTGTTGACAAATTACCTAGCAGTGCAGTGCAGCAATACGGAATTATTTTATTGTTGATTATTTTTATTTAATAACATTTCTAACTTAAACTAACAACCTTTCCTCATGCTTTCCTGGCAAATGTTTTTTGATATGTCATAACCAAAATTTACCATCAATATAATAAGGATATAATAAGGTTTGAGGACATAAATAATTAAAATATGTTGTTGGCCAAATGAACATATAATAGAAATTTTCTACACATTATATACAAATTAATATAATTTTTTACCTTTAGCAGAAAACTTATTAGGGACACCTATGAAACTCATTAAATTTTATTGCTAGACGTTTTAATACATGTTCAACTGACGTCTGAAAGACAGTTAATTGATTAAAATGAAGTAAAAAAGAAATCATTAGTGCAAAAATTTCACATTTTACATACTTCCGATAAAATATTTAAAATATTTATCTAACGTTTTAACTAATTTAAATTATAAATTAATTAATCGTCAATTTTGACTTTAAAAACTCCGAGAAATATGCTATTAGTTTGGTATCTATTTTTTAACCTGAAATAAAAAACAACATAGTTAATGTTTAGTTTAAAAGCACCGAAATGATAGTACTTACACCAAATATTTTTTGTCAAAATATTTCTTAAATGACTTATGACCCTACATAACCGAATATAATTTTCAAATTTAAAGAAATTATTTTGGGGTAACTTTAATTCAGGACGTTTTTTTGTACTATTGATACTAATTACTAATTAATGCTAATTAATAATAATTGATGTTAACGCTAAGGAAATATCCATCTTAAGTTAGACACCTTGTAAATGCATATTACTACTTTTCGCGTTAGTTGAGTATTACTATATTATCACTAATTATCAAGTGTTTTGTTTTAGGTACATTTGCCAAGATATAAATAAAGCACTTAAAAAATAAATCGAAAAATAAAATTTTACTAATTTACACGCACAGTTAATTTCTCAACGTTATATTTTTAAAGTTAATAATAAACTTATATCACACAAGATGCCTCAACGTAGAATTAAATTACCTAATTATGTATAATAGAGGATTTTATAATGTCCCAAAACTGCAAAAGAATTCCTTGAAGCTCAGCATTGTTTCGCATTTCAATTGAATATTCCTCGTAAAAATCTCACGAATTTCAGGTAAGACTATTATTTAGAGATTATGGTGTGTACGTGAAAAGAAATATCAGTACCGCGAAAAATATTTACATATATGTAAACAACTTAGAGAAATTAGAAACAGATCGTCGTAACACGAACTGCCATTTTATATGAAATAACGTGGATGGACTTACCGCCCGTTCTTATTTCCACAATAAATATCCTCTTTCAACTGAAAAACAAGAACCACGAAGAAAAATTGCACTTAGCACCAACAGGAAGTACGGATAGTAAACACGATTTTTGACAAAATAACTGTTTCGGTTGAATTACTGCGGCGAGTCGTAAAATAAATAGGCAAAATTATGAATGGATCTGATTCGGTTGGAATCGGAACTATTCGATCGTGATAATTAACAATCTTGTGTTATGGTGATCTCGGGTCAACAGAGACAAATATTTCGTTATTTAATGTATAATAGAATGCCGATAAATGGATAAATTTTATTTAATTTATACTGAGGGGTCGACGTTTACTATCTAGAGCAGAGAATACTTGAAATTGCTCTATAAATAATAACAATAATTATATTTTAAGTCTGACAGAGTATTTACCACGTTAGACGTGGAACAGCTTGTAAAATTGTTCATAAAATACGTAAAAGCTGTTTTAGAGCCACATTATCAAAAAAAATGTTCTGTACTACCTAGCAAATTTGGCAAAAACCCATTTATTTAAAGTCATCTTCAAACGCGTCTACCTCCCCGTAGGATGAATTTGTGGATCCACGTTTATATGAAATTTTTGTCTTATTTTGAGTCGCAAATCTACCCTCAAAATGAAGTACCACTATTTCCGAACACATAGGTCTACAACCATCCTACACTTAAAGGTAAGTTTGTAATCGCCCTATTTTGAAAATTGTTGTTATTGAAGATAAAGTTTGTTCGGGATGAAAAAACACCCTTGAATATTTTCCAGGAGGAAATCGATCATGATTATCAAAGATGGGTAATAATTCAATTTTAAAAATTTGTATCGCACTAAATTAAAGATTTTTTTTAACAAACTTGCGGATAAAATGTTAAAATAAGAATTTATTTCTCACAGTTTATATTAAATGGACCTTTAAATCGCAATTTTGGCCAACTTGCATGCATTTTTGATATAAATTAGTTTGAGGTATTTATATAAACAATAAGTGACAGTAATTTTTTTTCAACCCCGGCCAGGAGTGAGAAAATATATAAATAATAAAGGGGTTTTTCAAGATAATTGAACCGGGGTAAGAGCTAGAAAAAAAGTTTCTTATAAAAGCATAAAATTCTACATAATAATGACTTTTTCTTCCACTATTACCTAAACTTAACAGTTAAGGATACTAGAAATTAAAGGATGATTTCAAAAATTTAAAAAACAAGCAGAAAAATTAATGAATTTTATATCTTTTATTTTATCTTTGTCGTAAAATAAAATTTCGAAAGCAACTTTTCATTATTTTAAATAATCAATCGAATGACATAGAAAAAAATTGTTGTGTTAAATTATAAAAATTAACGATTAAAAAATTGAAATTGTTATAACTTTTTTATTAAAAATTAAAAAATATATCTATTTCTCTAAAAAGAAAGTTTACATGTTTTAGAGCAGATTGAAAATAAAAATTATAAAATTCATTCATTTTTCTGCATGTTGCGATTTTTTAAATTTCTAAAATCATCCATTAACTTCTAGTCTCCCTAATTCTGTCTATTTTAATAGTACAAGAAAAAGTCAATAGACCATTTTTATGTAGAATTCTCTACGATTAATTTTTCTAGCTCTTACCCCTTTTGAGTTATCTTGAAAAACCCCTTTATTTTATCTTTTTTCACCCCTGGCCGGGGGTTAAAAAAAATACTGTCACTTATTGTCACCTCAAACTAACTTATATAAAAAAAAATCAGGCAAGTTGACCAAAATTGCGATTTAAAGGGCCATTTAATAATTGGACTATTAGATCATTTTTTTAATTAAATAAACATGTGTCCTGAGCTGACAAATATGCTTTTGACACTATTTTGGACTCTTCGAAATTATTTTGTCATTGATAACTGTTATCAAAATAAAACCGACAAAGAACCTGGATCAACGGAATTCTGTATTCTCGAATACAGAACCTCTGTTTCTCTAAATTCCCCGAAAACTAAGTTCACTAGTACACATTTAAGCGTTCATGTGATAAAATGTTTGAGTGACGTCTTGTTTAACGTTCCTATTCAACGAATGATACTTGGATACCTCGTTTTTATTTCGAAAGAGGACGTGCAGAAAGGTTGTTGCAACTTTTATCAATTTACAGGTCAATTTCATCGACGGCTGTATTAATTCACGGTTTATTGAGATTGTGGTTGGTTACGGTGATTAAAAATAAAATGTTATAAAAAGGAGTGAAATCTATCAACACCGTCAATCTTTTAAAAATAAACTTCTATATAAATAACTTAGTGCCATTCTATGATCCAGTGTGTTATTTTATTAAACTGTTATACTCTTGTAGTATTATACAGGGTGATTCACAAACGGCAACAAAAATGAATGAAACCCAGAATTGTTTGGTGAATTTTAAGGGGAGCCTTTCGTATAAAGTTATTATCTAGGACGTTTCGTTAAAAAGATATATGATATATATGACAAAATAAAAAAAATGTTTTTCCAAACTTTAACATAAAAAATATGGCAAAAGAAACTGTTTAAAGGATCTTAAGGACTTCTATGTCTTCTATATTCGGCCAAAATAAAATACTCGAACACCGTTTATATATTTACACATTCATAGTCTGTTTTACTCGAAATCCGTAGGAAAAAAACAAAATTTATGTGAGACAAAAGTTCTTTAGGAAGAATAAAAAAAAATGTAAATTGGATAGCCATTGACATACGCATAAAAAAGTTATGAGGTGGACAAAGGTGTGGAAAATAAAACATCAGTTTTACAGTTTTAAAAATGTTGGTATCGAGTGTCGTTTTTTCTTTTATACTAATGATGGTAATTATTATTTTCTAATATATCACAATTGCAAATTTATCGTTCACCTACGCCTGCAACACTCAATGACGAGAGGAAGTGGTTGAATGGTTTCATTCTTGTAAAGTAATCGTGTACATTATAAATAGGTCAAACACAATAAGCCTCTGTAGAGCAAAATCATGGTACTGAAATAGGAATTCAATATTTTCATTTTCTAAATCATTTAAGTCAGTCAGTAACCATGGCTTTTGGTTAGTTGACGAAAATCCTTGTTGTTTATTCCGGACTTACTTCAATGTTTATTTATACTAAATTGTAAGGAATGCAGTCAGAACCACTATAAACAAATAATTATAAAACATATGATTCGTATAACTGATACAATATTTTTCAATCGCCAGTATCCAGTATTCCTAGTTCTAATACTATTTTATTTTCCATAAATTTACGTAACATAATAAAATAATGATATATATAAAGCTAGATAATGGCCTTGACCACAAATTGATTAGTGATATAAACATATATGTACATTTAAATACTTCTAGGTAATATTACGAGATTCCATTTGATAATAAATATAATGTAATAGTTCAAGGTAGACAAATAATAGATTATACATGTCTAATAGCGGTTTTACACAATCAAAGAAATTCATGAATTAATTAGTGAATTTATGTAAGCGAATTATACAGTCAAATTTATTACTGTAATTAGTCCAATTTTGAAAGTTTATTTCATACTAAGTGCTAATAATTGAGGTTATTCAGTGTAGTACTGTACCTTCTTGTTTTACATGAACGAAATTGAGAATGATAAGGAGAGAAAAACCTAAAAATTAGAGCCAATTCTATGTATATTACACATAACAATTAATTCAAGGCCAAAAAAATGAACAATTTCTTTGACTGTGTAAATCTGCTATAATGTAAGCAGGGATTTTTCGATGTATTTACAAGAATATATACCAACAGAATAATTCTGGGTAAATAATAAGTTTATTTTGATGATAGAAGTAGATAAAATCTAATTTTTTTTTTGAATTGGTTTTTCCTATAATGAATGAGTTGAAAAGATGTAAACAATCATAAAAAAAATATTCCCTACATTTTGTTCGAAGAACTATCCGTTTTAAGGTTCCAACAGTTTTTTGAAGTGATCTTACCACATATTTAAGAAATCCAAAATAACTTTAAAATTATTTGTTTTACAAAACAAAATCTGTTTACGGAATTAAAATTTAATTTTAAGCTTTTACAACGAATTTTTAAGTATAATATATTGAATATTTGCTTTAATTAAATAATATTTTAAGAATTATTATGAATATTATTAGTATTTAATGTAATAATTTTACTTGATAATTTTAAAGCTGAATGAAAAAAATGTATATCTTATAATTCAAGATTAAATGAAAATGGGATTCCTAGTTTAGGTTTCATGTCAAGGATTGCATAGATTATTAATAAAAACAAACAATAAATCTATTTATCCTCTTCAGCCTCGGATTAAGATTAAAAAAATATATAAAATAAAGTTACGTGCCAGAGTTCTTTCAATATGACGGCATAGTCATCTCTATTTCAATTCCATAAAATCGTTTTAACTTTAATAAATAAAACTTTTGCATGGACCTTCTTATCAATTAATTTAATTTTAATGGTACAATTATTGAACAATATTTAAAAAACTAAAATAAATTGATACGATTTCGTTTGAAAATAGGTAGTTATTTTCTATGTGTCTATGTGAATGTAACAATAGCAAGCTTTTTGAAATGAGTGAATGTGTTGCTATGAAAGCAACTTTAAAAAAAACATTGAAGTAATAATAATATGAGTTTTGAGAAAAAGCATCATACATTCAGAAGCCCATAAAACCAGGGCCGGCGGAAGGGGTTAAACAGCAGATGCTTCAGGCGACATTTTTTAAGGGCGGCATTTTAAGACTTGATTATTAACTTTTTATAAATTTCAGAAATTGAAAATTGCACAAAAATCCGAAAAAAAAACATTTTTTGACCCCGAATGCTTTGTGCTTTATTGTGAAACGTCACATAGTTTAATACATACTTCGTATTTATTCGTTTACTCGGTTTACTCGCACTAAACATGTCAACGCTAACATGTCCCTAACATCCTAGTATCTTTAAGAATTTTGTTAACCATTCCTGTGTCTCTGGCCAGTGGAGAACGTTCTTTTTCAAAATTAAAAATTATAAAAAATTATTTATGATCGACCATTTATTTATTTATTTATTTCAATTCATGTCAATACACACCAGTGTTTACACACGTCAAAAGAAAAGGAAAAGAACATAACTTAGTATGCTGAGATCACTTACTATATAAAAAATATACAAAGATAGGTACAATCAATATAAAATAGTTACAGACTAACAATATCATTAAAAATACTACAAACATACAAAACAATACATGTAGATAGGTACAGATGATAAGAACAAACAAATAGTTAAAACTAACAAATTAAATATTGTTTAAGTCACTTGATAAAAACTGATTAAAATCGTAAAAAGCGTTTCTCAATAAATAATTCTTAATTCTTTTTTTGAAAGTATGTATTTATATTTATATTTAAAATCCTTACATAGTCAGGGAAAGTATTAAAAGAATTTTAAACCCCAATATCCTGTACCATTTCGTGTTCTAGTTAGTCGTAGATGTTTATTTGAGAGGTAGTTCCTATTGTGGATATTATAAGTGTGAATTTCATGATTACAGTTGAATGACTCTATATTGTTTCTAACATACATAATGGCCGAGAACGGTTAACAGACTTAACCATTCTTGCTATCGAGAAAGATATAACAAATAATTTGGTTTACGAGGATATTATTGAAGACTTTGTTAATGAAAAATTTAAAAAAGTTGATATGTTATATGATTGTGTAAAGATCCCGTTTTGATAGTATTCAGTTTATTTTCTGTATTTATTAACTATTTTTTATTTTTGGTTTTATTGGAATATCTGTTTTATTTTTTATAGGATGTTTCTTATAATTTCAGTTTGTTTTTTTGCTAAAATATTTTTTATTTGTTTTTGTTTATTGAAATGTTTTTTTTTAATTTTTGATAACTTTTTATTAATAAATTTGTTATATGTTCCAGCAGTAACTTGTACATATTTTTTCTTAGGGCGGCAAGCAAATATTTGCTTCAGGTACCAAATACCCTGGCGCCGGCCCTGCATAAAACATACCGGCATTTGAGAAAACTGATTGTCAGGGCTAAAGATGATATAAATATATTTTTAGCTGAAACTAAAACGATAGACTGTTTCGAGTATATTTAGTGACCTCCAAAATAAAATAAGTGCAACAGAATACATTACTATGTATTTAAAATTAAAAACACATCTGGACATATTTCCATTTTCCGCTGTACGTACTTCCGTGATAGAATGTGTCGCCGTCAAAATAGTGCCATTGTCGACAGAATTAATTGCCTATCTGAAACTATTTTGCAATTCCTGCATAATTGCATATATTTTGCATTACACTTCCTTTTTATACGATATGTCAAAAATTAAATGAACAGCAAATTGTTAAAACGCGCGAATCGTAAAACCGTTTCCGACAAATTAACTTTACTCGTAACAGGACTGGTGATTACTAAATTGTTAACAATATAAGTTGTTTAATATATTCTATAATAATTATATTAATTTATGATCATTTTTATTCTAATTCCATCACTTACGTATACTCGTTTTTTACATAATTCCGGTAAAAGGCACTATTTTTCTGAAAAATTTACCTGTTTTATATTAATACATAATTGCAAATTATTTATAAACAACTCAGTTAAAAATATTAACATAAATCAACGATAACATCAAATTCGTTAAAAATCCAGTGGCGTAGAAATTAGAAAAACATTGTTTTTCTATTTATGCAAAAATGTAACAAGCAACTAATGCGTCAAGTATAGCTAAAAACAGAAACATTTTAATTGAATATGTACTGAAAAATCTCGCTTTACCCCTACCCTCCAATTACCCTATTAAGAGTTTTAAATGACAATGGAATCAATGGACAAACCCACAAAGCGTCTTTCGGTCACACAATTATATATTTTTTAAATTTTCTTTGACAGATTTTTTACTCTAAAGTTGAAAAAAGAAATGAGTTACAAAATTAAATGAAATGTTCACAGTAACCAACCGTGTTCCATACATAGTTTGTTTTTAACAACAATCAACTATTTTCTTCCAACAAGATTGGACAGCTCTTCATTTTACCCAATTTAGTTTTAAGATAGTCGAAAGTCCTGTAGAATGGCCAGTCAGACACGGGCATTTTCCAAATTTTTTCTCCTATAATTTTCTTTTCTAAATGTGTTTCTCGTAACTATTTATTAATCATAACCAACGCATCTTTGATACGAGTCTGATTTAATCTTCATCAAAAAATCTAGTTATGCTGCTTTGACATAAAACAAATAAGGATTAAAAATAATGATTTAGAGAAGCAATTCCAACTAATTTTAGGAGTTATTGATATTGAGATGACGTCATTTACGATTCAGCCGGAAGTACTCCAAAGATTACATTTGAAGAGTTAGATATTAATTTGCCTACAATGAAACACAAATTCACATCCCACACAAAATTGTATATGTATACTTCTCATATATGTATTATAACCTGTCCCAAAATTTCAAAGTTAATAGTTTTTTAAATACGCGTACACAGCGTGACTAATTTCCCATTAAAATTCAACTTATGGTTTTATAAAAAATATCGCACTGTCAAATTATCCACAAGTTTACAATATTTCCAATTATACAGTTGTGACATTATTTCTGGAAGTTACCTAACTTCCCTTTTTTGAAACGAAATGTCTAAGGTAAAAAAATGTGTAGTGATGATTAGAGCTGTCATAATTGGCCGCGTACCAAAGGCGTGCGGATCATCAGCATAAAATAAAGTGAATATGAACGTGATTATAAGATTTATTCATTGTATCATTGGAAAACACGTAAATTGTTTTAGCATCGTTGCCATAGGTTCCACAATCTGGATGGAATCCGTTATTTATTCCAGTAGAAATGAAATGTTTTATTATTTACTTTATCAAATGGTAGGTTAAATTGAGCCTTCTGGTTTTCGCCAGTTTTTTTTATACGTGTGTTGTGCACTGTTTAATACTATTACTTTATGTTTATGAATATGAATATTTTAAACGTTTTTATACATATACAAGTATGTATACAGGGTGTCCGAGCGGGAACTGCGTCGATCGATATCGAGGAAAGTACTGATCCGAAAAATTTGAAAATTTGGCAACATGGCAATGTCCCTGTAACTTCGTTATTTTAAAAAGGACACCCTATATATTATTGCATTTTCGTATTCTACGTGAAATCTGAGGGTAACTTTATTAAATATTCCCTATACCTAGGAGTTATAGATTTTGGGATATTAATTTTGAAAGAAAAAATTTGGCAGATGACAGTGTCCGCGGAGATGCTACTAACTCTTTTCAGGAGCGTGATGTCAAGGGGATTTTTGATACCTGTAAAGGGCATAGATAACACTACATTATGGTATACTAACAAACTAAAACATTTAATACTAGTTGTTTCATTTTTGCTGTTACATTCTGATAACTTTAAACACTTTGTTAACTTAAATGGAACACACTATATTTTTTACTCCGTCGTATGTAGATTGAAATTTCCGTTCAAGCCATAATCATTGTTAAGGTTGCCGTTACTACTTTTAGAGATATTTGCAATTTTCTATTTTTTGGAGTTTTTCTCGTATTAGATCTGTTGTCAAATTGGCCATGACCAGAGACATTCCAAAAACAATTGAAATAACATGACATTTGTCAAGTTAGTTGTCAAATTATTGTTGTGTCTGAATAGTTTTTCCCGAAATATTTAAATAAAAATGCCTGGGGATCGTCGTTTAAATTATAATGAGGATTATTTTAATTTATTTTTTATTTATGGAAAATGTGATAAAGTAATTTCAAGAACATGTAGAATATCTACTGCTTTTTTCGCTGTTCTTTTAAGTTTAAATCGAGGTTGAAATAGACATACCTTTTTCATTATTTAGATATCACCATTTATCTTTCTGTTTTTCTATTTTATTAAGGATTTGGGTATATCTCTAATATTATAGAAAATATTCGCAATTTTAGATAACTTTTTTTAATACAGTAGTACTTGGTTTCTCCCTTGTACTATTTATTTAGATTATACAGGGTGTTACGAAATTCGCGGATACGGACTGTGGGATCATGTTAAGCTAGATAAGGTTATAAAAACGTCTTTATTATTTTTCAATCAGACCGATATTTTTTGAGATAAGGCAGTTTTAAATATCTAAAAATAATAAAATTTTCAATTTTCTATCATTTGATAAACAATTATGACACACAAATTGTTCAAAATTTTCATCGTGTGCTGCTAAACATGCTTCAACGCTTTGTGCTACTGCTCGAACGGATTTGCGTACCATCTCTGGCGTTATTTGTTGTATTGTTTGAAATGGACGACTTTGTAGTGTGTGTCTATAATGTGCATCAAAATATGATTTTTATTCACGATGGCACAGGAGACCATTTCGCATTAATTGTACGTGATTCCCTAAATAATACTTTCCATGGACGTGGGCTTGGCAGAGGCGGTCCATTTGCTTGGCCACCTCGTTCCTCAGACCTAACGCCATGTGATTTTTTTGGGGGTTTCCTAAAACCAGTGGCAAATTTGAATGAATTGCAGAACCCCCTATTTCAATCAACACAACAAATAACACCAGAGATTATACGCTACTCCATTCGAGCAGTAGCACGTGCTGAAGCATGTTTAACAGCAGACGGTGGAAATTTTGAAAAATGTTGTAACTCGTTTGTCGTAATTGTTTATCTAATGATTGAAAATTGAAATTTATAGATATCTATTTTTATTATTTTGTATATTTGATACTGCTATATCCCAAAAAATACTGGTCTGAAGAATCATATACACTTTTTTATCGCCTTATCTAGCTTAATATGATCTCACAGTCCGTGTCCGCGAATTTCGTATATTGTTTTTCTTTAGATACTAGACCTTTAGATTCTTTAGACCTAGAGATACGTATTTGGTATTTAACAATATTATATGGTGCTATATCCAAAAAAACTTTTAGAATTAATTTTAATTTTTTTAATATATTAAAATAAAAATATGACTTAATATTTAAAAAAAAATAATTAAAAAATATGGCTCTCATTAGTACAATTTGGATGAAATATACTAATTTATTTTAAGATAATTATTTACTAACTTATGTATGTAGTAATTTCTGATTCTAGCATACCTAGACATTTAGTTTCAATAAATATATGGCTTCACTTGATGAGATTTAGAGAAAAAAAAATATAAAACCATTTTTGTTTGTATTAGCATAAACGAATAAATACTGTGTGCTACAAAATTAGTTTTATCTAAGTGTGATAAATTATTTATTATCGGACTTGTTACACTTCCCTTCGTTATATAATAATACAGCATTTAATGATGGTTATCTAAAATAAACTAGTGACACAGTTTGACTTCCGTCCATTTTATCGACGATGTAGATTGCCGCAATATTAGATATAATAAAAAAATATCGAATGTGGCACATCACTGTTACACCACAACGGAAGTAGTGGTTTCGTAACTTTAAAAGAAATTTCGGAAAGGAAACCTCTGTATTAAAATATTTACAAACGTAGTGTTCCACTTTAAACAGACGCACCTTTTTTTAAAAAGGGTAGTATACACAGTATATGTAGTATATTTCGACAGAATTAAGCTAAAATAAAAACAAAATAAAAAAAATAAAAAGCAATAACAAAATAAATAAAATAAAAATTAGTTTACAAATGCATCAATAAAAGGTGAGGACCCTGGAAGACACTATCACTAAAAACCTTAGAATTTCGATGTCACTGTGTATTTTGAGAATTTGAGAAGATACCTTCAAAATAAACCCTTTGTCAAGTCTACTTTTTAACTGACCTGACAGACGTTCTCCTGTCCAAATTTCAATAAATTTGTTTGTGATCGTTTTGTGAGTTTGTGAAAAGCTAATGGAAATGTGTAAACAAAGTAAAAATGAGAAAAAAAAAACGCATTTCTGAGTGATCATTGTGTCTATTCACGATTGTGGTCATGGATATTCAATTTGAGGAGGAGTACATTCAGAAGTACGCCAATGGAAAATTTTTCATGCGTTAGGTTACGTTTTCTCCAGATTTTTTTTTTCGATTGAAAACATTCAATTGAGTTATTTCCATCCCGGGAGCATAACGAACAAAACAAAAAAGGAATCAACCAAATATGTGTTCCTATCGCCAATTATTATGATCGAGAGTGCGTACAAAAATTATGGTTTCTGCATTTTTCTGAATTTTCCGTTGTAATTGTTACGAATTTTTTTTTTCCTGAACACTTTTCCGGGACGATAACGAACAAAACAAAAAATAATTACACATATCTATCGTTCGAATCGTGAGTTATGATCTTGAGTACATACAAAAATCCCATAGAAAAAGGCACTTTTTTCCCGAATTTTCCTATTTTCCAGGTAACCTTTCCAATTTTTCTTTCCCTAAAAAACTTATTTTGAAATAAATAATTGTGAAATGAATAAATTTATATTAAATTTTAATTCTAAAATGGACATGGACTAAAAAAATATTTTTTTTTTATGAAACAAACTCCATTCTTCTGAAATATGTTCCCAAAAAGATACATTCAAAAAGATCCTACCCACCCTGGTTTAACAGAGACCTAATTGTTGCCATTAATGAAAAAGCGAGGGCATGGAAGAAGTACCGTTCCACTTCAAATGCTGAGGATCATATAAATTTCCAACGTTTGCGATCAGCTGTAAAAAGCTAAAGTAAACTGGCCTACAACACATATATCGCTGATATTGAACATCAATTAAAACACAGTCCAAATAAATTCTGGACTTTTGTTAACGCTAAGAAAGGTAATGCAACCATTCCAAATATTATGACATACGACAACATGTCCTTAAATGATACTAAACAAATTGCCGATTCTTTTGCTGACTACTTTGCTTCCTCATTCGTAAACAGGGACAATAGTGATCCTTTGAGAAGCACCAATTTTAATATTAATACCAATGCTATTTCGGATGTAATTTTCTCATACAACGATGTACTTAATTCCATAAAAAAACTAAAACCTAAAATGACCATGGGTCCCGATCTCATACCTGCCTTTCTTATCAAAGATTGTGCTACTGTGTTTGCCAAGCCTCTTCTTATAATATTCAACCGAATACTGTCCACTCATACATTTCCCGATCGTTGGAAAACTTCGAAAATCTGTCCCATATATAAAAAAGATAACAGGAATGACATAAAAAATTATAGACCAATTGCAATACTATGTAATTTCGGCAAAATTTTTGAAATAGCCCTACATAATATTTTGTCATTTCACCTTAGAAATATTATCCTACCAGAGCAGCATGGTTTTGTTGAAGGGCGTTCCACGGTTACCAATTTGGCGTGCATGGCGCAGTATATCCATGAGGTGATTGATAGGGGAGGTCAGGTGGATGTCTTGTACACGGATTTTTCGAAGGCTTTCGACCGTCTTGACCACGGTTTATTATTGTCGAAACTAGATTCCGCGGGGTTGGGTTCTTCATTGTTGGAGCTCATGGCCTCTTACTTATCTGACAGAACTCAGTTTGTCCAGATTATGGGAGAAAGGTCAATGGAATTTGCTCAATCCTCAGGGGTTCCACAAGGTTCTGTCCTGGGGCCCTTGTTGTTTGCGATTTTTATTAATGATATAGCATTGGATCTGGATGTGCGTTTCCTATTATATGCGGATGATATGAAGATATTTTGTCCCATAGCCAATGAACGTGATGCACGTAATCTGCAGAGAAATTTGGATTTGGTAAACTCCTGGTGCGCTGACAATAGATTACCTCTTAATGTGGCAAAATGTAATGTCATGTCCTTCAGTCGGCAGTTGAGGCAAATTTCGTATGACTACCGATTACACGGGTCCAGCCTAGTTCGGCCAAATGTTATTAAAGACCTAGGAGTCTATTTCGATCCAAAACTTTCTTTCAGGCAGCATATGGATTTTATAGTTAAATGTGCCTACAAGAACCTGGGTTTTGTCGTGCGGAATATGGCGGGTTTTCGGAATCCCAACACTTTTAAACTGCTATACGGTGCACTGGTCAGATCTAGACTGGAGTATGCGTCTTTGGTTTGGACTCCTATTTATTCTATTCATGTGTCATGCTTAGAAAGAGTTCAACGTCGATTTTTTAAACTAGCGGTGTTCGCGCTTGATGGTCACTACCCGCCGAGGGGCTTTCCGCAGGAGGCATTTTTCGAACGCTTCAACATGTGCAGTCTCGCAGAACGCCGAAAAATGTATTCTGTTATATTTTTGTTTAAATTGCTCAATAATTTAATAAAATGTGAGAACTTGTTGAGGCTAGTAGATTTTCATGTTCCTCGAGTGAATGCTAGAAATAGGCATCTTTTGGAATTAAAAAAAGGTCGAACCAATTTGTACAAAGCAGCGCCTGTTCATCAGATGTGTGCCAGCTACCTAGAAGTTGAATCACGGTTAGATTTATTCTGTTCTACCATCAGTTGTATTAAGCAGGTTTATAATGTACGCAACTGATTTTATTTTGTGACTTTTATTGTACTTTAGTTTTGTCTATTGTCTGTTTTTAATTAGTGACTGTTATTTTTTCTTTTTTAATGTTTTTTAACTTTTATGTATGTATCTTTGACACTCTTCTTTGTTGTTTCTTTTGTTTTACATCATTTTGATGACTGACTTCTTGCTTCTTCTCCTTATCCTGTAACTGGGCTTTATCGCTCGTTGGATATTGTATTGATAAATAAATAAATAAATAAAAAATACATTACATCTACAGGGTGTTTCAAACTAAGTAGCACTATTGCTAAGTTGGTTATTGTTGGAGATATATTCGTTTAAATTTCCAATTAAAATGGCATTTAAAATGATTTGGAACAAATTTGGTTACTTCATACAACAATTCAGAACTTTTAAAACACTTGCAATACAACTACTTTCTAAAGACATTCTAGGATGCATTTTTAAAGATAATAATAAGAGTAAACATTTGACTACAATAAGCAGTTGCCGTGATTCTCCAAATACGATCCTGGACGACAGGATGCACTATTAGTAAGAACGTGGCCACTGACTTTATAACCGACCTCCTCCTACCCGTCGACATGCTCAACATTACACTTTGACTGACCTTTCGGAGGCCGTACGTACAGACGATCTAAAAACATCAGGCAGCACCATAGTCATACAATAAGGGCCCACCCAACTGTGTTTTTTATTACTCGCACAGAGTTGGTCAAAACAGTATGTGACACATACCTGATAAAACGCCGCAATATTCCGCAATTTTTGGTACCAAAAACACGATTGGTCTTAATGACTCTAATAATTATTCTACAAACTGAGAATGTATTTTTTTCAACGCTTATAACACCTAGCGATTGCTATTTTTTAAATATGTATGTTGCTCTACTTATTTTAATTGAGAATTCTTTTCTGAATCCAACGATATATGACAATTTAAATTGGAAACTTAAAAACAAAAACACATCGTTGGCACGGTTACGTGTTGTCATGTGACGTCATGATAATGTGTTTTCTTACTTTAATGGCATTTATCTCTATGATGACTTGATTGTTTTCATGACACACTTGACAATTTTGTTAGAGCGGTCAAATTAATATTAATGTTTGGTGTATTTTTTCAGTAATCTTTTTGCGAAAATCAGGTTGTCGTAAATCGTTGGATTAAGAAAAAATAATATTTACAAAAAACAATACATCAGTCTATTAAGTTAGACTGATAGATTGTGGTATAGTTAGAGCAATTAACGCCCATCTTTGATCCAAAAATGGCCAAGTTATTAGTCTTCTCTTCTCTTGTTCTTGTCTTCGATATTCGCTAATACGAATACGAATGCAAATATTTCAAGTTATATAAAAAGTATTGATTAAATTTAAAAATTATTATTAAATTTAAATTTAAAATAAAAATTGTCGAGTTTATAATTCCCTATAGTAATATAAAGTTTTCATGAAAGCAGATACATTAACAGGAACGCAAGTGATGATCTCATAGCAATCATGATTAAAAATTTGATATCAGTAAGTCAATAACACATAAAATTTACACCGAAAATTCTGGTAACAAGTCATTTATTGCTCGCATAAGTAAAATATTCTAGATGTAATTTTGATCCAGTGAAAATTAAAACACTATTAAGTAAACNTAAATCAGTATATGTAAAGTCTAATCAGTCTGATGAGTTAATCCAGCTTTAACCGAGACTCAAAGTACCGGGCCTAAATAATACAATTTTACTGTGTGAACCTAAAAAACACAAAATAGTTTTACAACACCATTGTAAAAATGGTGTGTACAACAAAAATTTTACATATTAAAATTACAATTTTAAGTTGTAGAATTACAATTTTACATGACAACATTAATATTTTACAATGTAATACGAATGCGAATGCAAATATTTCAAGTTATATAAAAAGTATTGATTAAAAATAATTTAAAAATTATTATTAAATTTAAATTTAAAATAAAAATTGTCGAGTTTATAATTCCCTATAGTAATATAAAGTTTTCATGAAAGCAGATACATTAACAGGAACGCAAGTGATGATCTCATAGCAATCATGATTAAAAATTTGATATCAGTAAGTCAATAACACATAAAATTTACACCGAAAATTCTGGTAACAAGTCATTTATTGCTCGCATAAGTAAAATATTCTAGATGTAATTTTGATCCAGTGAAAATTAAAACACTATTAAGTAAACTATTGAGCCAAAAGGATTAGTCAAAAGTTATTTTAAAAGTCTGTGAAAACAACAAACAAATAAAAAAATATGCCCACTATATCACGCACTTCACTTTAGTTACGAGAATCGAAATACTTATTTTCGTTTTCAACACTACATTGAAGTTTCTTTTTCAAATATTTTTGTTCACAGAAAAAAAAATTATATGTGTACCATAAATAAATAATTTCAAACAATATAAACATTTCAAACATTTTTTCGCCTAGTAATCGGCTTTCCCAAATAATCCCTAAGGATTTTACAGTCCTTTAAAAGACTATGTAATTTTGAAATATAATCTTTAATGTTAGAAAAAAAACTATATGACATCAAAAGCATACGTATTCGAATAGACATTTCTACAAAAACTTTTGTGTTGTTAGTTTTAGTAGATGTTCAGAATATTGCAGGACCGTCGACAAAAGCCTGTTCCTATTTTACTTAATTGTTCAACAATTTCATCCATATTAGAAAAATATTTTTTCTACAATTGGCCAAATATTGTAAGCGACAGATTTTGATATAATACTGGTTATGAATCATATATATTATAGAAAATATAAACCCCATTATCCGACATTACCAGAATATTTTTTAAATCTACTGGTTGTAAGCTATTGGACCTTTATAGGAATTATATTGACTGTATACATCTTTTATCAATATGATACCAATACTGGCTAAATCTTCCAAATATTGGGACTAAATGACCCCAATATTGGGACCATATCTTGTGCTACTAGGGGTATTATTCAAATTCAATTCATCGATACAGGGTGAATAAATTTTAACTGCGAGTATTCCTTTACTACTAGAAACAGATTCCTCAAACTTTATGTTTGTAATTACTTTTGAAGAACATATATTCTATTATTAGCTTTTGCATATCTAAGCAATCAAAATAAAAAAAATGCTAAAAAATCTTGTTTGACTTCATTTGGATTTTTTAGGAAAAAAAATAGATTAATACCTTTATAATAAAGTAGTAGTATAAGTAAGTTATATCTTTAGACCTTATTATTTTTTCCTAGATACAAAAATTAAGAAAATAATTTCTCTCTATCCCTCAGACATTGCAGTTTTTTAATAATTTTTATTGGTGTGTATTAAAAATACAAAATTAAAATTTAGCAACTAATATTATTATTTTTCTAATTTCATTTTAAACGTTGCTATGTTGCTATAATAAAAATGTAATTTACTACTTTTATCGACTTGCATATCAATGTAATGCATCTTGAATATTGAGGGTTAAACCTAAAAATATGTAGATTATATGGTTACACAAAGGCATCACTTACTTGTTTCACATTCCTGAAAAGTGTTGGAAATAAATGTCCCTCTTGCTTTTGAAGATCGAACGTTTTTTAAATTCCTGGAAAATATCTTCTGAAACAAAATATAACTAATCAAATGACTGTAAAGAGAAACAAATATAAAAAATATAGTAAATATTTTTAAAACATTTATTGTAAGAGTCTATTTCTGATAGTACAGGAGTTATAACATGACCAAAAAATGCGCCATAAACATGCCTTAGAAATAAATGATTACTATTTGATAGGCAAATGTTTTTATTTAACAGACTAAAGTGATAGCCATTTTTTTTCAAATTTAAAAAAATGGTCATTGATCTTTAGAAAGAAATGCACTACTTGCTTGTGTTTTAGACTTTTTTTTATAGAATAATATCTCCAAACGCAATCTCATTTTAGGTCTAACTAATCAATAACCGATATCCTGTTGTAACAAATTCAATTATATTTTTCTTAGCAATTCTTCATTCATTGACAGTTAGTAGGTAGTTATAATATTTACAAAACGGTATCTTCCTGAAACTACTATTACCATTGACATACGACATAAGCTGCACCACCATCTATTTTCCGTTTTCATTTAGCATTAAATTTGGATAGTTTTGGATAAAAACTATGTTATTTGTTATTATTATAATAAATTTATTAAATTAACCGATTTGGGACACCATCCTACTTTTTCAAGTGAAAATAATGTATGTAAGTTATCTCGATACTGTTTATTCTCCATATTGTATAATGTAAGTAATTATATTTAATATTTTTCTCATTCTAGTTAAATATTACTCTTTTTATCTTACTGTACTGAATATGTAGGCCAAATTCGTGATTAGAGTCATATATTGCAAAGTCTCTAAACCATAAAACCTAGATTAGCAGAAGTGCCGTTTTTCTTCTCAATCTTATTCTTTCAACTGAAAGCCAAATTAACAAATTATTGCTAAATTATTGACCAAATATTTAAGAATGTTTTGCCAAATTTTACGGTTTTATAATAATATAGGACTAGATTATTATTTTAATTTGTTTTTTTTTATTTTCCTCCTACACAAATAGCTTTCATTTATATATCAACTATTTAGCAGTATACAGTTTAAATACATTCCGTCTGATTGAAATATTACGAATACCACATCACTATTTCTTACCAAATAAGTATGAATTTATAATTATATAGATACGTAAATTATAAATTACATTTTTCACAATTTAAAACCACACCTTAACTAATAACGTTTGCGCTCTGTTATATGTTTGTGTATAAAAGAGACAAACCCAAAACATTATACTCTACCAGTGTCGTAGATTTAACTGGATACATAACGCAAGTATTACTAAAATATCAATTTTTAACATTTAAATACAGGAGATAGCAATTATGAAAGAAAACGTATAAACATTTATTATTCATTATTATACAAAATATAACAAATTTATATTAATAACAAACGCATGTATAAGATCTTGTCATATAGCAAAAAATGGTTCTCAAAATATGTATCAACAAAATACTGTGTTTTACAGAAAAACATAGCTTACATTCACATCCGGCGACCTCAAAAACTTCCCCATATCAAGTTTCATTGAGATACAAATATTTTTAAGTATTTTAAAGAATGTCAAACAAGTGTTTATAGAAAACCACACTAAGATATATCTAAATTTTAATTCAAAGCATCATACTGATATAAAAAAAGGCGTAGTTAAATGTTTGTATGATAGAGCCAAATTGATTTCCTCTAAATACCAAAGTTTTAATAATGAGTTAAAATTCATAGAGAATGTACTAATAAATAATCAATACCCTGAGAATTTTGTTGAAACAGTCTTTAGGAATATTGAAAATAACACAAATTCTATTAGATAACAAAGAGAAATTACATTCACACAAAAATTTCATATATATACCTGTACTGTCGGAAAAATTAAGGAAAATAGGTAACAAATGTAACATTAGAACAGTTTTTTAGCCAACTAATATTTTACGGAGTTTATTATCAAAGACGCGCTCAAATAATGTTTTTCAAAATTTACCTTGTAAACATTAGCAACTTCTATTTGAACGTTCACCAGACTGCAGAGTTTAAGTTATTTCAATTGTTATTGTTATTGAGATAAAAAAATATTATTTGAGCTCTCACAATTTTTTAAGAAAGCAAAAAGCCGTTGACGTATGTCGGTAGAGTACCTGGATACCTAATTACACATTAATGATTAAATTGTGGAATAACATCATCCTCCCGCAAATTTATTAGTATGGCATATCGGAATTCGCCGAGTATTTCCCTGCCCAAGGTTACGCTACTGTAGCAAGAGGTGAGATAAAATTCAGATTCTAGAAAGAGAAGACAGAGGACGATCCTCGTGGAGAGAGAAAAACATAGTGACCTGTTACCTACCGGTTCGGCTACCGCGCTACGCAAGGCACGGATGTGGGCCCCGGTACGCGAGGGGGACATGCGGTCAATCCAGTATCATGCCGCGGGGCAAACGAAATAAAGCTAGGCATAGTGGATTTTTAAACTGTTACTGAAACAAATGTCCATCCGTTTGTGTTTCTAATAATTCATAGTTGTAACGTACAATGAGGAATCAACGACGTAACCAGATTTACTGAAACAGCAACATTCCTATTTATTTGAAGAGATGATTACGGGAATGTGTGCAGCGGAAAAAGTGTAAATCAAGCAATCGTGAAAACAAACCGCATTGCTTTTAATACATTTTTTTATTTAGTAAACGATTAATCAGTTATGCAAAGTAAACGCCGATAAGTTGCAAGAATTAAGTAAATAGTTTTGTTTTAAAATTAAAATTAATGTTAGACTTAAAATAAAATATATGCACTTCAAAATGCACTACTGAGGAACTTTTAAGAAAATAAATTCAAAAATATAATAAAAATAAGAATCATGTATCTATGTATCTGAATATAAAGGCATCCAATTTCAAATGCTAATAAAATTCGTTAATGCTAACTGTTTATAAACAGCAAAAACATGTTTTGATCAAGTAAGAATTTTAAAAAACTCGTTTCTGAAAGTAAAAAATATAAATTATAGATATATTAGGCCTACTCCTTAGTTTTTTAAATAAGATTAATTTATAGTACCTAACCATCGAGTATAAAAAAATAACTAGTACTGACAATAATTATAATTTCTTGTTGCATATTTCTTTCATAAGTATCTACGGAAGTCTTCATCATAGTACTTACTGTACTATAACGTTCCTGTTTCCTGTACACGTTGATCCATAATTAGTCTTTTACTTGGGTTTACTTCTTTTTTATTAATACATTAATTGAGATAAAAATACAGTAACACGTAAAAAGTCCCTTTGGATCAGAATATACAATCAGAAAAACACACATCGATGTAAAAACGATACGAGTGTCAAAAATGTATTTTCTAACATAAAAGCACTTTTACAGAAAGTGACATACGAGCATGCGATGTCTGTTCAGAAAATAACCGACCTTTATTTTTTTAAACGCTCCCCTGTCCATACACTTTTCCCAGCGGTGTTTCCTGGATATGAATTTGAAATGGCATTTGAAGTTTGTGACGAATATGCTTTGATGTCATCAATAGTCTGAAAACGGAGACCTTTCACACTGATCTTAATTTCGGAAATAAGAAAAAATCGAAAGGAGTCAGATCTGGCGAGTGAGGAGGGTGACGGAGGATATAATTTGATTTATAGCATAAAACTAACGTATTGGCATGGTGAGAGAATGAGTTGTCTCGCGCAACTCTGGTCTCTTTTCACGATTTTTTTTTTCACGTAACCGTTATAAAACGCTTTGTTAGTGCACACGATTCACTGTTTTACCTTGAGGCAAGAATTCAAAATGTACAATTTCATTAAAAAACAGTGAGCATCACTTTGGCGCTGGATCGAGACTGACGTGCTTTCTTGGAGCGTGGAGATCCTTTGTCAATCCATTGTGATCCTTCAAATGAATGTTTCATCGTCATTGGAATGTTCAAGGAGTTGCCGACATATGTCCACACGATTTTCTTTTTGTTCGGTCATCAAACGAGGAATAAATTTTGCTACAATCTGATGCATGTTCAATTTTTCAATCATAATTTCACGGCATGACCGAATTGAGATGCTGATTTCTTCTGCAATTTCTCTGTCAGGCAATCTGCAATTTGCACGCGCCAAATCTTTGACTTTCTAATCGTGAGGGTGTTATTCGTTTTAAGTCGAAAGTCTTCCTGGTCGAAAATCATCTTCAATTGACTGACGACCACTTTCGTGAAAACCATCCGCAAGCTTTTTTCAAAAACTGAAACGTTTCCGCGAAAGAAAGTTTTTCCTAATTTTACGCAAAGTTTTACGTTGTTCCAGAAAATCGCACATTTCAAAAATTATCAGTAACACTTAAACAGGTTACACTCAAATAACGATTACACGAGAACTAAATGAGATATCAACATGTGGTTGCAGAGGAGGTTATGGCAGCACAATGCTGCCAATCACTAAATATCGCGCGTAATTCAAAAAGTTCGGTTATTTTCTGAACAGATTTCGTATTAAAAATGTTTAATTAATTTTTAACTTTCGATTTGATAGGACATTAGTTTAATCTTTACTTTATTTTTAATTAACCTGGCATATTTTAGCTGTTTCAGATGGTAATTTTAGTAACAAGTTCTGTCACTGTCTTACTAAAAGCGCGATTTCTTGTCTATAAATACCAGCCTTAAACTCCTCGCTAGTTCAAAAACTGAAACGTATGGGCGAAAACTACAGGCGAACATGTCGATTTTCGCCAATACATCTCAGTTTCGTAACGATTTTGATCAGAACAATACTCGAAGGGCAAAATAATCGAGAAAGAGTAAAGCCTCTACAGCTTACAGTACCCAAGAGTTGTTAAGCAACAGAAAGGCCTGTTTTCTGAAACTATACACGTCGTTCATCCTTGACGTTTTCACCTGTCGGGTAAAATTGTTCCCAGCGAAATGGTTACAACACTGAGGGGATTTTACATTATACTAGGAAAACAATAATTTGAGACGAATCCGAAGAATTATTTACGTTACTTAGTAACATTCAGCCCCTTAACACAACAGCTGGTGTTTACATATTTCTCGGACTAATTTCTTTTTTACGTTAAACAACAACCAGTGAATGAAGTTTACACCTAATATCCAACCCACGGGCCTAATCACATTCTGCCTACTACAGTTTGATATACACCTTACATTTAACATTACATGTATCTACGAAGTGAGTGGGTCGTTTAGAACAGCTCTCGCCTTCTTAAAACTATATATCGTTAGATATTTTTAGGACATCGGGGATCGCAGTTGAACAGTTGTTTATTATTGTTGAAATTAGGTGGATGAAGAGCAGCTGCAATATATTTTTGACACATCAAGGTTTAATTCCCTTAATATCGTTATCGTACTGATTTCTTATAAGAATAAAACCAATTCAGTTTGTTCTGCTTATTCGGAGCATAGTGAATACTATTTTTACTACTTTTTTGCGTGTACCATACTAACTTTTGAGAGGTGAAATGGTTTCAAGTTCAAACAAGAACGAAATATATTGTAAAAAAAAAACAAAAGTCGATTAAATGCAGGTATTGACTTGTTGACTTGAGCATTTTACTCCGAACGAACTGAAAGCGTCGTGCGCGCACAGACCAACACACCGAACATTTTTTAACAAAATCACACGGTATGCGTGTTTATTGTATATTCGACTTGCTGAAAGAACTGAATCGGATGATATAGCTGCATCTGTCTTTCAAGTTGCCCCCCTCCCCAAAAACAAACTTCAATTTATATTTTTTTTTCTTCTAAAATGTACTTCAATAGTTCTACAATGCTTTACAACCTTCATCTTTAGTTCTACATCTTAAGACTTTTAAAAAGAAAAATACAGTTAGTGGTACAATTTCTAAAAAATCCGTAATGGAAACATTGTTTACATTTATAAATAACTTCCAATCCAAACCTTTATTCAAAGCTTATCTTTAAAATAGAATAAAAAATAATAACGGTATCGATTTAAATTAACTTGTTTGTCCTGAATGAAGGATTAAAAGTGAAATGCTACCTAAAACTACTTTTAATATATATCTGCAACACGTAGCTATTTCAAAAATTAAAAGAACTAAGAAAAAGCGCGAATCGGTATTTATTACTATACTTTGTACCAAAGTTAAATGAAGAAAAAATATGGTGAAAATAATGAAATATTTTTATATTTGATTTCAAAGCTGTTCCATGATACAAAAAAAAAGTTGATCTCCGTAACAAATTTAATGTCGAGAATAGCACTTTCTGAAAAGTAGTAAGTCTTTGAATTGCAAGGAGAGTGATCTAAATTTGTAGAATTTATAAATAACTTTTCACCGGATATTTGAAGTATGTTTTCGACAACGTCACATGTTCAAAACAATCTAAAAATAATCACTTCCTTTGAATATTTCGTGGTGTTATTATTTGTTGTATTAGATATTTATTTGAATTTGTGTTTTTAGGTAGGCGGTAACATCACAGTATAGTAAATACTTGACACGCCTAAGAATGAGCACTTAAGTTAAAATAGAAAGTATCATTACGTAAAATAATAGTTCATTCATAATACCTACTATACTCCTTCCTATAATCAGTTGTGTGGTTGAATACAATAATTCCTCTTCTGAAATATCACAAACAAATTATCTGTTGATTTGAAAGCTTACATTTTCCAAGATTCTCAATAACCTCGTCAAATGATTACACAGGCCGATAAAATTTTAACCGAACAACACGAATATACTTTCCCAAAGGATTTTGGTGCGCTGAATTCGAATCCGAGGTCCAAATTTCTCAATTGGCTCTGGTTTTCTAGATATCCTAACCTAAAAGTGCCAAAATTGCGATTTTTTGACATATTTGAGGTTATGTCACATGGAAAGGTAAATTTTTTGTTGAAACCATTAATGGGGTTCTAAAGTACTATACTTACTCTTCAAAATACACTTGGATTTATCCCGAAAAAATATATCAAATAACATTTATCTAACACTTTCTATCAAAATTACAGTTCTTTTAATAAAAAATAAAAAAATTGAACTTGTGACGTGATAAGAAGCAAACACTTTCAAGGAACATTTTTCATTTAAAACTGTAAGCTTCCTAATACTTTTTTAAAATTAAATTAATGAAATGATTGTCCATATCTCAGCCACTGGTTGTTTGGGGAACTTTACAACAATCTATTCAGGTATGACATGTACAAAATATAATTTGATTATTTCCTTCGATACTCCGAAAAATATAAACATTTTTTTTTTATCTCTAAGAGGGAACATTGAAAAAATTTTCAGATAAAAGCACTATTACTTAACTCCCTGTCCGACATTAAATCAGACTCACCCTGTACAACAGTAAATTAATATGCAATAATACCAACTAAATAGTTTAATTTTTTTATTACTGACGACTTGACATATATGCATGTATAAGTATTTAATTATTTTGGTAATATAACATATTTTTGGATATATTTTGTGTTGCCCTTTATGCGTATTAATGTAAATATAGTAAATATAACGATTTACATTTACAGATATTAAAATATATTGATACATTTATAGCGACATTTTTTACAAAAAGCGTATTCATATCCCTCGTACCAACAATGAGGCGACAATGGCGGACATCCTACTTATTTGTAATAGACTGTTTCCCGGGAATTAACTGCCATCTCGTATAAGAGTATGTGCACGTATATGTCTATATTAAAAAAAACACTTGAAACTATTGCTTGGCCTGAAATATGCAAGACTATTGTCTTTATAATAGAGGCTAATGTTTGGTACATTTCAAAGTTTACAAAGAAAAACCGTGTAAATTATGTATGTCTCTTGTGTACACGGATTTGAATGAAATTTAGTACAACTTATAAATAATAAAAGGTCTTTTGATTGGTAGAATTTTAAGTTCCATCATTTAGCATTACTTTTCTGCATGTCTGTGGCGGTCCTTAAAAATATATTAAAAGAAAAGATTGTTATTAAAAAAAGAGGGATTGTCCTAAATATTTAAAAATGTATATATAACATAATTTCCTTACAAATCTTCAATTCCAATTAGCAACAAACTAATGCACAGACAGTCCTACCTTACATACTATGGTTTCCTTAGTTATACAGGGTGTTAATGATAAGTTTTGCCAAACTTTAACGGCGTATTCTACCGATGAAAATAATCAACTTTTGCCTTAAAATTTTTGATAAGACGCTTCCCTACAGAGATACAGGGTTTTAAAAGTTTCAAATACTTATATGATTTTTCCTGTAACTTTACTGGCAAAAAAGATTGAGTGTTAAAATTTGCAGGATGACATAAGTTATCCATGAAAAAAATAGTCTCTACTAAAAAAATGTCATCCCCCAAATGTTATCACTCAATATTTTATGCCAGTGAAGTTGCAGGAAAAATAATATAAATATTTGAAACTTTTTAACACCCTGTATGTCCGTAGGGAAGCGACCTATCAAACATTTTTATAGGGAAAAACTTGATTATTTTATTGGTAGAATACGCCATTCAAGTTTGTCAAAACTTATCATTAACACCCTGTATACTTTTTCCTACGGTATTGGTTAGAAATAAAAAAATACCTGGAAATTTAATAAATGTAAATTGAAAGTAAGTATGCAAGTAAAAACATTTTAATTTCCGTAACAACGCAACTGAATTTGTACTGTCGAAAATACGCATATAAAATAATTTTAGAGACTAAAAATGTACGTCAAATGTCAAATAATTATTATGAACTTGTTGGATTTGCAAAATAACATTCGGAAAAATGTCTTCTGTTTGAGAAAAATGTTTGTAATCTTCTACAAGGCAACACACTGAAAACTATTTTTTTTTTCAATTTTTATTCTAGTTTTTTAATGTCCGATACTTGGCAGAAACTTGCATACAAATAAAATTTTCGTACACTAAATTCAGATAATACAGTTTGAATAAAACATTCACAAACTGGCCATAATTTGGAAAAATATAAATGATTACTGATAGGAAATGGATATTTAAACCAATTTCCGTAAGTATATCTGTTGAAAATTTCTCATATATCTCATGTAGGTATCTATTGCCGCTTCTTAAAAATTTCAATCCTTAGTTAGTTTAGGTAATTATATTCATTTAGTTTTTAACTTCTTGTTCTTGTTTTTTAATTGGAAAATAATACTTTAAAATCCTTTTTGGACCAATTTGTTTATTATTGATTAAATAAATAAAAGTAAACTGCTTTTTTATTTTCACACGAAATTATGACTTTCAAAACTACAGCTATAAACGAATGTGTAGTACGCTTATGCCGCAGAGAAACCTACAGGAATAAAAATATAGCGAGTCAACGTTCTATGTTAAGGTTTAAACGGCGTGTTCACTGTCTTTACTTTTTATATTCGTGCTTGCAACACAGGAAATGCTTGAGTGGGGGCCGGATATGGCCAGCTTGAGTAGAAGAGGACTTAGTATTGCGGTGATCGCAGCATCCACTTGCAGAATTGAAACGTGTTATTTGTAACATCCAAAAAGCATATTTTGTAATCTATATACATATAATATTAATAATTGATTTAATTTAATAGTTATAGCTCATATTTAGCACGTACACTACGAAGATTGAGCACTGTTGTGCTAATTGGAGAAAAATTTCATTAAGCGCCGCTAGAAAGCAGTTTAGCAACAATCGAAAAGAGGAAAATTTGCCATAACCTTTTAGCGTTAGTGGTTATTGCTGATCTTGATATTATTTGAAATGTAATAAAGAAAACTTTAAAAAAGGTACTGTTTATACAGGGGGTAGCGTGTATAATCTATAAAAATTAAACTACAGCTTCATTTATTCAACGAAAATGAAGGCCGACTCTGTGTTATTTATTAAAAACTTTGGAAATGTTTTTAGGCGACCCGAGATGCAACCTTATAATTTAAGTCGGTATAATCTAATACTAGTAATACTAAAGGAAGGTTAGATTACATTGTCAGAAAATGTGTGCATCAACTGATTTGGTATTTGTATTGAATTCATTATTCACTTAATTATTAAATATTAAGCATCGTTCAACGACCCGTCAGTGTTAAAAAGTGAAAGATTCCAGACAAAAGTTTTTATTTTGTAATTCCACGTTAGTGACAGTGCAATTTTTATATAGAAGTAAAACATAAGAATAGCGTGCCGATTACATTAAAAACGAGGTTCTTATTTCTTGCTTTTGCTTAATTTTTTTAGTTTGTGCACAAACAATGCATTTACTATTTCCGAACGTGTCGATATGGTGTTAGTGTATGGTGCAGCTGGAGAAAATGTGCTCGTGGCCGCTAGGTTGTACCGGGAACGATGGCCACGTTACCCCCCATGTGCAAATACAATCCTATGTTGCGTTCAGCGGCTGCGAGATACGGGAAGTGTTTATCCTCGAGGAGAAGGACGTGGTCAGCAAGTGAACCTTAATGTTGAAGATGCAGTATTGGAAAATCTTGACGAAGACCCCACAATTAGTACTCGACGACTCGCACAGCAAGTAGGAACCTTATATCGTACCGTACGTCACATCTTAAGGGGCCAGCTATTGCACCCCTATCATCTGCAACCAGTTCAACAGATTTTATCCCCGGATTGTGATCAACGAATGCGTTTTTGTAGATGGTTTTTACGGCAATGTGCCAATCAAATAGACTTTCCTGCTTATGTTTGTGTAACAGATGAGGCGACATTTACCCGTGATGAAGTGAATTTCCATAATATGCACATATGGGCCGATGAAAATCCTTACGATTAGGAAAACTCATTTTCAACATCGGTTCTTGGTAAATGTTTGGGCTGGCATAATAGGCGATGTACTTGTGGGTCCCTATTTCTTTGAAGGACGACTAAATGGAGCAACATATGCTGATTTTTTGAAGAACCGGTTGCCTGAATTATTGGACGATGTGGATTCGGGCACGAATGTTTTATCTTCAAGATGGGGCTCCTCCACACAGTACTCGAGAAGTAACGACACTTTTAAATGAAATGTTTCCTCAGCGATGGATTGGACGCTTTGGTCCTGTACCGTGGCCACCTCGGTCACCCGATCTAACTCCAATGGACTTTTATCTTTGGAGTCACTTGAAGTCATTGGTTTACAATACTCCAATTGCTACGGTGGAAGAATTGCGAAACCGTATACTTGAAGCTGCTGACACAATTAGGGGAATACCTGGAATTTGGGAAAATATTCGCCAAAATTGGGTGCGTCGGTGCCATGCCTGTATCCGCGCTAATGGGGATCAATTTCAACATTTTCTCTAGAAATGGTAAGTTTTATTTCATTTTGTTCCATATTTTAATGGAGTTTGTTTAGTGCACGCAGTTGGCAACTACAGATGCTTACGGATGTGGTTTTGTTTGCGAACTCTTGCAGTAACAACAATGCATTTAAGATAGTAATTACTATTAATTATTATTATTAGAAAATATCATTTTTTTTAAATATCTAATTTTCTTAATTTATACTTTTGCATTGAAAAATTCCCCAAAAATAGAGAAGTATCTTTCTATCTTTCAACAACAATTTGTTTACGCGGCTGGTCTACAGCACGTAACTCATCGTACAGCACACGGACAGGACCGTTCCAGAGAAAATATTTTGATCTATAATTGAACTTTAATTTACAAAAAAAAACGCAAAAATATAACTTTTATAAGACTTTTCTATTACAAATATCATCAGGAAGCTGTAGTTTAATTTTTATGTATTATACACGCCACACCCTGTATAAGTCGCTAAATCTAACCGTTTGGCAGGAAATCGAACCTAAATTAATTAAATAACTAAATAACACATTAACAAACACTAAAAGTAAAAAAGTTGTTTTCCATTTTCTCAAATAAAGCTTTTTAAAAAATGCCTCCTAACTCGATGAAAATTCCCGCTACTTCCCAAAAAGTTTGGCAGCCCTGTATTATTTTCAATTCAATGAAATTGAAGATATCCGATAGTATGAACTAATTTAAGCGGCCCCAGAAGAAGAAAACCATATAATTTAAATCGGTTGACCGAAGTGTCCACAGTAAGGTCCGCTTCGATCTATCCATCTATCCAGCATTCAGATGTTCGCGAACAGCTACACTAAAGTGTCACAGTGTGCCGTCTTGAGGCACATCCACATATCTGTTTTATGTTCGAAGAAAGAGGAAGTTGATTTTGGAGAAAATGTAGGTATAAATCGTCATTTAATAGGTCATCAAAAAAATTAGGGCCAATAAGGTAATCCCCTATTATTCCAGCCCACACATTAACAGAAGACCTACGCTGATGTTTTGTTTCAATAATCGTTTGTGGATTTTCATAAGCAGATGTGTGCATATTATGCAAATTCATATAATTCCGTCGCGAGTGCTGATATTTTTCCAAGATGCCTTGGCCGATTATCTTCGTAAAGAGCATGCGCTTTTTGAACATAAAACGGAAAGAACTGTTCCTCGAGAAGTGCTCTCCAAGCATGTCCCATTTTTATCTCAACGCAAATTTTTCTAGACTACTGTTTCAGTTTTCTGTAATTATGTTAAGTAGTTAAGTAAGTTTTCTTCGTGCTCCACAGTCCTAACAATTTTAGGACAACATGAAAGTTTATAAGAAAAACAATATGGCAAGTACAAATAAAATAGCAGCAACTAAACAATTAATTGCGTTAAACAATAATTAACATTGCACACCATATCATTTTTCCTCTCCTTATATATTTATTCCAAGGAGTTTTTTTTTCAGTAATCACACCATACCAGAAAGGAAGTAACATAATCTATATGCAAAAGGCCACCGGATAGTCTAAGGATGTCAGAACCGGATGTGGCCTTATATTTAACCTAAAGAACAGGAAGATCTTACCATCTACGTCTAAATTGCCGGAAACTGATTCCACACACATGCTGTTCATAAGCCACTAAATATTTTAATGAATGTCTACAATAAACATGTTATGTAGGTATGCTGTTTAAAAATACGTGACGCCTTTAAATAATTGAAAGTATAATTAATCTATTAAAGTAGCAAGCAGAACACTGATGAAATTTTAAACTTTATCATTTAAATTCAGAGAATTATAAACAAAAACAAGATATAAAATAATAATAAATGAAAGTAAACTGAATGAACGCAGCAGTACGTCTGCCTCCCTGTCTGTTGTATAAATAAACAAAAAATTTGAATACATACAAGGTGTTCCAAAATAAATACTAAATTGATGATCCCTGTGAGAAATAATTAATGAATTTTCGTATTAATAAATCCTAAAATCCTTCTGCGAGTAGTTTTTGTCAAATTTAGTGGATGTATTACACTAAGTACGAAGCCTTCATAAATGATTACAAGTTCCACTTATAAACGTTTCTTAGAGGAAATATCCTTCATTTTATTTTTGCCATATTTAAATAAATAGCCCTGTATAGTACAGTTGTTTAATGCTATTTGGGTGTAATAAATTTCTTTAGGTATATAAGAGAAGTAAGATACGATTAACGGAAGCGACAAACAAAACAGAGAAAACAGTTCATTTATCAAAATAAACTAAAAATTCGTCTACGTGTATAATAACATGACAAACATCATTTATATTTATAGGATATACACGAGTAACAGTTTTTTTTGCATAGCTTGTTCAGAATAAATTTTGTAATAAATATATCTATATAACATACTGAAAGCAGTTAACTTTTAAAATACTGCTAATATTTCAGATGCGTGAACTGTTGAATATAAAAACGGTTATCTTATCATCGAACAGACACTAAAGATTTGAATGAATGATTCTACCTCCTAATAAATTTATTTGTCAATAAAATCTATACCTAGCTGTCCAATTATATCTGCCTTCATAAGTGACAAAAATAGATTTAATAGACTAATTTTATTTGGCAGCTGCAAAAATCCTTCTTTTATATTCCAACAATTATACATTTAGCTAAGTCATAGAATACAACTGGCACCTCCTATGTCGGAAATGATTATTTGCTCTGCCAAAAAATCCTAAATTTTTTAAGTTGATACTGTTAAAAATTTCAAAATTACTGAATGTCAAAATAAATTAATTTTCTACATAGTGTATTTCTTAAACCGTTCACATTTTTTTAAAGCATAGTCATATTTTAGTCTCTAGTAATTCCAGATCCGAATTTTGACATTCTTGATGAATGGTTTTGGCGTCAGTGAAATTTTTTAATTCATAACTTCGATCCCATGATGCTCCGAACCCCCTACTGGCCTGCAACCTCCCCTCCACTTCTAGCTTTTACTGTTTGCTGTTTATACAGGGTCGGAAAGTCCCCATGGTTCATCGGCCGCTACGTGAGAGCGATAAAGTAAGTCATAGAAATCCGTGCGATAGAGAAAGATGGCTATNCATTTATCAAAATAAACTAAAAATTCGTCTACGTGTATAATAACATGACAAACATCATTTATATTTATAGGATATACACGAGTAACAGTTTTTTTTGCATAGCTTGTTCAGAATAAATTTTGTAATAAATATATCTATATAACATACTGAAAGCAGTTAACTTTTAAAATACTGCTAATATTTCAGATGCGTGAACTGTTGAATATAAAAACGGTTATCTTATCATCGAACAGACACTAAAGATTTGAATGAGGGTTTAAACTTAGGTTCTGACTCATTATTCTCATTATAAATGAAGTCATGCTAAAAAATTTTGGTTTAAATTTCTACGATATCCTCTAAATTATGAAATGTATAAGATGCTTTAAACATCAAAAAATTACAAGGCTTAACTCGTGATAGAAATAAAGTCCGTTTTACCCAAAGGATGTTATTTTCCAGAATTGCTGAAACAGAGAATGACCCCACCAACAATTATTATTATTTTCAAGTCTTTTTATATTAAAAACTTAAAAAGATTAAAAATTTTTCCCCTAAGATTTTTTTATACTGTCATCTCTTTAATAGTCACTCTCAATCATTTTTCGGAAGATATACAGCGTGGTAAAAAAGTTCTGCATAAAATTCATATTTTCGTTAAACAATTTTTTTTTCGAAAAACGGTGAGACCCGTCGACTTTTATTTGATCCAGGGCACCTTGTTATGTGGAAAAAATTTTTTTTCGATAATCCACTTACGGCAGCGATGACATANCTACGCTGATGTTTTGTTTCAATAATCGTTTGTGGATTTTCATAAGCAGATGTGTGCATATTATGCAAATTCATATAATTCCGTCGCGAGTGCTGATATTTTTCCAAGATGCCTTGGCCGATTATCTTCGTAAAGAGCATGCGCTTTTTGAACATAAAACGGAAAGAACTGTTCCTCGAGAAGTGCTCTCCAAGCATGTCCCATTTTTATCTCAACGCAAATTTTTCTAGACTACTGTTTCAGTTTTCTGTAATTATGTTAAGTAGTTAAGTAAGTTTTCTTCGTGCTCCACAGTCCTAACAATTTTAGGACAACATGAAAGTTTATAAGAAAAACAATATGGCAAGTACAAATAAAATAGCAGCAACTAAACAATTAATTGCGTTAAACAATAATTAACATTGCACACCATATCATTTTTCCTCTCCTTATATATTTATTCCAAGGAGTTTTTTTTTCAGTAATCACACCATACCAGAAAGGAAGTAACATAATCTATATGCAAAAGGCCACCGGATAGTCTAAGGATGTCAGAACCGGATGTGGCCTTATATTTAACCTAAAGAACAGGAAGATCTTACCATCTACGTCTAAATTGCCGGAAACTGATTCCACACACATGCTGTTCATAAGCCACTAAATATTTTAATGAATGTCTACAATAAACATGTTATGTAGGTATGCTGTTTAAAAATACGTGACGCCTTTAAATAATTGAAAGTATAATTAATCTATTAAAGTAGCAAGCAGAACACTGATGAAATTTTAAACTTTATCATTTAAATTCAGAGAATTATAAACAAAAACAAGATATAAAATAATAATAAATGAAAGTAAACTGAATGAACGCAGCAGTACGTCTGCCTCCCTGTCTGTTGTATAAATAAACAAAAAATTTGAATACATACAAGGTGTTCCAAAATAAATACTAAATTGATGATCCCTGTGAGAAATAATTAATGAATTTTCGTATTAATAAATCCTAAAATCCTTCTGCGAGTAGTTTTTGTCAAATTTAGTGGATGTATTACACTAAGTACGAAGCCTTCATAAATGATTACAAGTTCCACTTATAAACGTTTCTTAGAGGAAATATCCTTCATTTTACTTTTGCCATATTTAAATAAATAGCCCTGTATAGTACAGTTGTTTAATGCTATTTGGGTGTAATAAATTTCTTTAGGTATATAAGAGAAGTAAGATACGATTAACGGAAGCGACAAACAAAACAGAGAAAACAGTTCATTTATCAAAATAAACTAAAAATTCGTCTACGTGTATAATAACATGACAAACATCATTTATATTTATAGGATATACACGAGTAACAGTTTTTTTTGCATAGCTTGTTCAGAATAAATTTTGTAATAAATATATCTATATAACATACTGAAAGCAGTTAACTTTTAAAATACTGCTAATATTTCAGATGCGTGAACTGTTGAATATAAAAACGGTTATCTTATCATCGAACAGACACTAAAGATTTGAATGAATGATTCTACCTCCTAATAAATTTATTTGTCAATAAAATCTATACCTAGCTGTCCAATTATATCTGCCTTCATAAGTGACAAAAATAGATTTAATAGACTAATTTTATTTGGCAGCTGCAAAAATCCTTCTTTTATATTCCAACAATTATACATTTAGCTAAGTCATAGAATACAACTGGCACCTCCTATGTCGGAAATGATTATTTGCTCTGCCAAAAAATCCTAAATTTTTTAAGTTGATACTGTTAAAAATTTCAAAATTACTGAATGTCAAAATAAATTAATTTTCTACATAGTGTATTTCTTAAACCGTTCACATTTTTTTAAAGCATAGTCATATTTTAGTCTCTAGTAATTCCAGATCCGAATTTTGACATTCTTGATGAATGGTTTTGGCGTCAGTGAAATTTTTTAATTCATAACTTCGATCCCATGATGCTCCGAACCCCCTACTGGCCTGCAACCTCCCCTCCACTTCTAGCTTTTACTGTTTGCTGTTTATACAGGGTCGGAAAGTCCCCATGGTTCATCGGCCGCTACGTGAGAGCGATAAAGTAAGTCATAGAAATCCGTGCGATAGAGAAAGATGGCTATATTGAAGGTGTCTAATAGTCACCGCCCATTTCGCCCTTCCGCAAATAAGATCCACTTCTTGGGCGGTGACTATTAGACAACTTCATTATAGCCATCTTTATCGCACGGATTTCTATTACTTTCTTTATCGCTCTCACGTAACAGCCGATGAACCATGGGGACTTTCCGACCTTGTATATTATATATTGACCATGAATTATAGTTATATGATTTTTTTCAATATTTATAATTTTATAAGAGAAGGGAGCTGATGAAATAATCCCAAGTAAAATATGAAAAGATATATCTTTGTAACTGTTTTTTACGTGATTAGTCTTTGTCAAAGGGCGACACTAGTACTGCAAAAATACAGGATATTTCTTTGAATGTGAGCGTTATTTCACAATTTCAAGATTCATAGCTGATAGGTATATATTTTTAATTAATTATATTTTTTAATTTTATTATTATTTAGTTGTTTCTCGCAATTTCAGTAGTAAGGAGTCATACGTTAGGATAAATATCTTTTGTATACCTAGATTTCTGTTATCGAAGAACATTTTATTTGACTTCATTTGATAAGATTTCTCAAAAAAAAAATGAGTGAATTAACTCAATACCTTTTCAATAAAGTAAAAGAAAGAAGAGAGCTAATAATAAAATATATGATTTTTAAAACCAGCAATCGAGACAGAAAAACTAAGTAAATTGTTACGTTTTTTGACTCTATTATGAAAAATTAAAAAATGCGTTTTTGAAATAAAATTAGTACATGAGGGGCAGAATATATCTAGTATTGTTAAAAACAAATGCTATGAATGAATTTTACATCCGTTGACCCACACCAACGTTGTATAGAATAATACCTAATATCCCATAAATATTACAACCCACAGTAAATGCAAAAAAAAAACAAGCTCAACTAGTTTTCTACACTAACATTTTGAAATACTGGCTGGAGCCATACATGTTTGTGTACTTTATACAAGCAAAACTTTCTATTTATAACTACATACTTCTATTCTTGCAAATACCTATATAAAGCTTATATGTACATTGCAAAAAATTAAAGTAAGCCCTCTTGGTGTTTTCTGAATAATAATATATCAACGTAGGATGTCAGCCATTTGTTCAAGTCATTTAGTTATAAGTTCATTCAACTCCAGCCAGCAACAAAAACTCAATATTAAATAGTCCGTTTCCGTTCAGTGGGGGAACTTTTTCTCGAAGATATGTATGTCTTACTATCTTTATATTTAGATGCCATTTTACACGACGTAAACAGATTTTATTTTTTATTGAACTACACATTTAGAAATCGCCAGATTACGTTTTATTTTCGTTTAGAACCGTTACATACAGTGTGTCCCGAGTTTGAATATCAACAATGATATGTGGTTATAATTTACGCATTTTTTAAATTTAAAGTATTTGGATGAATATTTATTTTGCCAAAATCAAATTTTTACCCTTCTTTAATAACTAGTTTCCGCCAGTCAACACTGCAAATTGTATTTTATTTTTCAATTTAAATAGATATGAATCTCTTTCTAACACGTTGAGCTTATAGCAGACCGCAAGTAAACGGCAAAGTCACAGCTGAAGATGCTGACAATGACGAACGGCGAAATATATGGAAATATTTGATGCGCCAGTTACAGAGGTTACTAAATCAATATCAGAGTAAGCCTAGAAGTTCTGATAGCGGGTTGCCTCCACATAGCCTGGCCTGAGAACAACAAGGGCAGGTCAAGGATTCCTGCTAAGGAAGTGCATTGTAAGTCACCCACACAACCCAAAAAATAATGGTACCCACCCATATTAACTACTGATATACTAATTTCACTAATTTGGAACATAGAATATTGTAAAGAGTAAAAATAAAGTGTTATTTAAAAAATCTTCTCTAGGATTGTCTGTAAGAAGTGGTGTTCTGCTACGCAAAACTAACATACCTGCACTTTTCTGTATCTGATAATTTTTATATCTATCAGTTTCTGTTATGATTTAAAAACAGAATTATTCCCTAGTTGTGTATTAGTCTCGTCTGGAAAAACGTCTTAAATCATTGCGCCGAAATTATCAATCAATTTTTTATGAGCTATTCAAAAATGCAGATAATTAATAAAAGGCAATGAACACATTATTAGGTATATTACTATATGTTGTTTACTGAAGATAAAATTTCGAAAAACTATCAGTATTCGTTCTCAAAATTGGCAGCTGAGGTATCCGAGTTACTTCGTATATGAATTATTTGACTAATTTTAAGCAAAAATGATTCTATCCACTTTTCCCGAATTCCCGACAGTTCTTGAAATATCGGGGTTTAAAGCTAGACTAGAGGGCTTAAAAAAGAGTGGATACTTTTCATTTTTCATAGTAGGACGGAGCATTATCATGTAATATCATTCTTCTCATCTGAAGAGGAATGTCCGGAAGTAGTAGAGGTAGATTGTTCTCCAAAAAAACCCGGTACATCTCGCTGTTCAAATTTCCATTGAAGAAATGTGGTCCGATAACTTCATTATTAATTATTCCAGCCCAAACGTATACCGATACTTCTCTTAAAATGCGTTTTCCTAATAGCATGAGGGTTTTCGATTGTCTACCATGATCGTTGTGGAAATTGTTGCATCTCTCGTAAATGTAGCTCTGTCGCAGAAAAGGGTTCTTAAAAGAGTATCCAGTAGATTGCTCCACCATTCATAAAGGTGGACTCTTTGGGGTGATCCGTTGGGAGAAATTCTTGTACCAGTTGATAACGATAGGGATGCAGTCTGTTTTCTCGCAAAGTGTCTTGTACATCCATCCTACTTTGTCTTTCACAAGTCGATTTAGGAAACGCACCTGTTAATCGAAGAGTTGTGAAGGTTCTATTGAACGTTTACTTGTCTGGAAGAGGGTGGTTTGGATATCGTCGTTGATATTCCCTAACTGAAACGGTGGTAGGTACTACCGATGCAATATGCAATATAATTAAAGGCATAATTTTATGACAAATGAAGCAAAAAATAAAAAAGAACCAATATCAATTATCAATGATGACAATTAACTAAATGACAATCAACATTTTTTTTCTAATCTCAACCAAATTGTTAATTATTAAATTACCTAGCCCATTAGTCGCAACAATGTAATTTACTCTTTAACAACTATACCCATACGATCCAACCCAACTTCAAACTCCATAAATTTTAGAAATTCTAACTTCGTAAATATTGAAGATGAAGAAGAAACATAATTTATTAGGGTGAAGAAGATGTTAGCTCTTATTTCTTAACTGTCATCCTTGCGCATCACTCATGTTTCAGTATTAGTCTACCATTGGTAAAATTGTTGCAATTAAATGAGATGAGTTCGTGTTTTATTAAAAAGAGGGATAATACAATTATCACGAATCGGTCAATATATTATTGATAGATAATGAATGTAGACAAAATGTTGCGGCACCCCAGGGAGCACCTTTAGCGCACTTACTACGACATACAGTTAGAATACAATGCAGAAAATTTGTATTTATATCTTAGCAAAATGTTCAAATTTTCGTTTTAATTAGTTAAAAAAAGTTTTGTTGTAAATTTTTTAGATATAATCAGATATGCTTGTAGATAGTACAACAGCAATACTTCCAGCAGGTCATCATTAAATCACAGATAATTCCTTGCCAAATTAATAACATGTTACATTTGACTATTAAAAAAACATGGAGAAAACAAGTGATTATGTATGAGTTTTTGTTTAATTACAGCAAATATCAAAAAATAACTTTTCCATCTATATTTCCGAGATTACAGCAACTTCAATTTTTTGGAGCGCAATAATTTCCCATTTCTTTAATACAACATACCTATTCTTCTCAGAAATTCAATATGCCACTTGTCAGATCTTACTGTAAAGACATACCAACTGTTTTTTAACATACATAAAAAAAGGAATCAATATTTAAATAGGTAGGTATATGTAAGTATTTTGTCTTTGACATTCTGACTTTCAACTTTATCCTAAAATGGGACATTTTCCCCGTTAAAGAGAGGACATCTTAAAATCAATCTTAACCTTATACCTGAAGGAGAAACCGCAAGAATAATTTGGAGTACATCTTAAGTAATACCTCGAGTACTTAATATTGAGTACTATTTGAGTAATTCTTCGACAATTGAAAGTGTTATTTATGCTACATTTACGATGAGCGCATGTATAGAGGAAAGTAGAAACCCATTTTTATCAATAAAATATACCGTGAGGCATCAAATCAAATACAAACTTGGCGGTGGATTCGAAAATAAATATAAAGTCAATATAGTTCCTGTAAGGTAACTATTGTAATTTTGTCGCAAAATATTAGATGAAAAACATTAATATGTTTGGAAAGCCCTCAAAAGACATCAAACTAATTCAACTATTTGATAATAAATGAATGAATTATTGGAGACATATATACATCATTCCCTTGAATTTGTGACTACAAATTAAGAAGTTAGGTAATCATTCCTGTACATTTAGAGAACATACCCTCTTTTTTATGATTCAAAACTATAATAATTGTAGATATATTTAACTAAGTAGGTACCTAGTAAATAACCGTTTAATTTTGAATAAGATCTTCCAAGAAATCGTGTATCTTCTAAATATTCCATTGAACACTTATGTTAGGTAAGTAGGTATGTATATATACGTTTAGCTTTGGGCTTTAGGTAGGCAATATTCAAGTCTCATTTTTTAGTGGTCTAATTAGTTACCTACTTTGATGAGGAAGAAATTTAAGTTAAGCTAATTAAGTATTAGTAGACCTACTATAAGATGAGTGCATATGAATATTTCAATGAGTTAATACGACGGACTTGTTTATTACAATTCTGATTAAAAAAATCATTCATTTAAAAAAATGGAGATGACGTAACAATAAGATAAGTATGTTTATGAAAATTAAAACCAATTTGTTTAAACATTCTTGATTCTTAAGAATAAGTATTTTTAATTAGTATTTTTCACCGATTCTGAATGTATTTATATTTCTCGGTAGTACGTATCTATTTCGTAATAAAGGCGCAATTTACATTTCATTTTCCCAAAGATAAACTAAAAATATATTCGGGTCACCAGAAATGAATTAGATATTCACTAAATAAAAATGAATGCTTTTTTACTAGATACGTCCCTCGCCAATTTACGTTGCATATCTGAATGCATACTGACCCCGACAAACGTAAATTATTTGTTTACCACACTCATGCCAAGACACCGAAGACACTATAAATATAAATAAAGTACACTTACCTCGGCTACCGTAATCTACCGGGATAACGTCCGTTCGGATGCAGGCATTCATTAATCCTTGCCGAAAGGGTCGCATTGGCTCTGAATTGACACTGCACATCAAGGGTGGCACTGTATATATTTAGAGGGTGAAGAAACGCAAGGCCGCCTGTTGCGCACAGTCAGTCACGAACACAAGAGTTTACTTGGCGGCCATGTCAGCTAGTGTCGACGGCCTTTTAACCTATGTTTTCGGTTTTTTATGACCGAAACTTATGCTTTAGAGAATCCTCCTTTCCTACACTGTGATATTCTTATAATATTATACTATTAATGGGAGTTTTATTGCACTTTGAAACAAAAAAAAATTCACGAGGATGCTCTTTTCAATGAATCTTAAACCTTTCTGCATAGAACAGAGTTGATGCCAATACCCTAGGACGCATGCGCCAGCTATCAACCTCGCTTGGTTGAGATGCTTTTGCCTCTCTCGAATTCCTGGTATGCGTATTTTCATTATCCTATGTCAGCCTAATATACAGTATGTGTTTCCCCTTTTTGCTAAACATTGCCGAGTAAAACCATAACTGATAAATTGTGTGGGCATCAAATTGTTCAAATTATTCTGTGTTTCTAGTTATTCCACATTTCTTTTTGCGGTGTAGAATTTATTTCAAATTGCCACGATACGATAGCACAATTTCTTTTCAATTAATAGTAAGTAGAATGTAGATACGTAGGTATTATGCATGTCATAACTGTCATCTATTCCTATTCTCAAATCATAGAACTATAGTATTAGATCTATATCCCTAACGTAGGATAATGTAAATTATTCCCATAATAGTAAGGTAAAGAATATAATATATAAGAATATAAGAATATAATAGAATTTAGATGCTAAATTAAAACGAATTTAAATTTCATTATTAGAAAAACGCATGCTATGTTACTTTAGTAAGAGGTTTTCACGGGATTCAATAATTCGTGGGTATTTCAACTTTGAACTGCTGCTATTTTCAGTCACCCATTTGTGACAAAATAAGTAAATATTTACTGCATTCACAGTAGGTATGTCACTGTGTGACGTAAGTAGGGTAATTCTGCTGAAAAGATAACATAAACAGGTGCTGTGTTTATTAATTACTATTGAACATTATTAAATGTAGTATAAAAGATATCTTCATATACTACTATTCGCCTACCAGACAAAAATTATAACTGCTAACTGCTGGAAGACAAAATGAAATTACGCACCCTGCACGGGATGGTATGGTACAGCCCGCCATTCATTCTCATTCATGTTCAAAACGAGCCCCGCTAACATATACGGAATTAGAAGCTCACAAATGAATGAATGAATGAATGGAAGACTCACATTTACACACTTCACTTAATAAAGACCCAAACTAACCGGAAGTACAGACGAAACATCTGGGTATAGATATTTCCAAACGGAACTACGTTTTATACTTTATTCATTCGACTGTAGGCCCCACTGCATATAGCAGAAGCAGAACATGAATAGGGTTTTATGTTGAAAGGGGGCAGGGACATCTTTAAGGCGTTGAATGAAAAAAAATACATTGATGTTAAAGTACGTAATGTGAACGTGTAACTTGTTATCAGCAAGAATATACTTAGCTGTAATATGCGCCTTGAACAACCGTTATCGAAATACGTGAATTTAAAAAAATCAAACCAGATTTTATATTATTATTATGTAATTTTTATCAAATAGACTGTGAAAAGGGTAAAGCAAATATACTTTATCTAATTTGAATAAGTATATTAGTGACTAAAACAAAATTAAGGAAATAAAACTGGCAGTTTGTGTAGTTATTGTAGTTTTGCATTTCATTTTGTATTCACAAATGTCTCAATTTTTTTTATTGTTGAGTCAATAGGTAGAGGAAATGACATGGTCTGATCACCACGTTCCTCTGACCTGAATCCTCTTAATTTTTATTTCTGGGAACAAATTAAATCAGTTATTATTTTTTTATGCCATTACGATTACCATTTCATTCAATACATAAGTTTATTCCTTTATAAAAGGTTTGTTTAACTCTAGGAAGGTAACTGCATTTTGAATTATTTGCTACAACTCAGCGCAAATATTAATAGATACTCAGAAACAGAAATTAAGTGGATTTAGGTCGGAGGAACGTGGTGATCAGACCATGTCATTTCCTCTACCTATTGACTCAACAATAAAAAAAATTGAGACATTTGTGAATACAAAATCAACGCAATCATTTCCTCCACTTAGCCAACAATTTGGAAAACATATTGTGAACATTCCTTTTTGTTTAAATTAGTTAAATTGAATTTAATTCATCCAATCGACAGCTTCTGTAAATCTAAAAGTTAAAGAGTAATTTCCCAAGGTATGGGAATTTCCAGTAAAGTCCAAATTATTATTTTTTTAAATAGTTTTTGCCCTAAAGTTACATAAAAATAAGTTATATACATGATCTTTAATTTGTAGCCTTTACAAGTTATATCAAAAATCGATTAATTAAAGTAAAAACGATGTAAAATAAAAAAGATCTGTTTTCGAGATAAAAGCCATTTTTTGTTTTACTTTTCTAAACAGGACGCTAACTTTTGATAGAATTTTTAGAAAAAAAAATGAATTTATTCGATTTGGCCTTTAAAATAAAGTAAAAATTCTAAAATTAATAATAGAATATACATACAGGCTGTTACAAATTCGCTTCTCACTACAGAGATCTCGGAAACGGTAAGAGATACGAAGTAGCTTAAATGGGGGCAAAGTTACATAATCACGGGACCATTATGCCTGTAAAAAATCAAGAATAACATGATTAGTTTTTGAAATATTTGCAAAAAAACAAAATTTTGGAAATCCGTTTTTGTTTCATTTCAGCCTTGTTTGAGGTGATATTGAAAAAAGAAGAACACATTCTCATGGCAACTTTTTACCCTCTATCGATTGGCATAATCAATTTTTATATGAAACGTTTCGTCTCTCCAGGACCACCTAACTTAATTTTTTTTAAATACGACCCTGGAAATTTTAATACTTTTTTGCAAGCCTTCATGACCCCCAATACTGTACTGCTTCAGTTCGAACCAAATTCAGAGGTTTTGTCTCTAAAACTTTATCTTCATTGTATTCTTTCCTTTAAATATATTTTTTTAAGATTTCTGTTTCTTGAATTATCGTACACTCTAAATGCCGTTAGACCATGTGAAATCTACCTAGTTAGTTAAACTATTACCATCACAAGTTACAATAAAATATAAATAGAATTTTAATCTTAAAACAAAATAAAAATAGCCACGATAGATAAGATTTCAATGATTTTTGCGAGTATAATATTAGAACAACAATAATCCCTACAAGATATTTATTTCAAAGATTATAGTTAAAACTATCAATTGAGAAGTATGTGCTTTTGCTTTTGTGTTAATACCATTTAGACATTTTTAATGCTTGTTTTAAATAAATATTAATTACTAGCTTTTTCTAGATATTGCTAGTCGAAGCATATGTAGCTTATAGAATAGTTGTTCCTCTCAGAATCGTCAGAATGGTATCAAGGACATTGTTTAACTTCGTTTGATAGGAATTTTAGATTTGAATTTATTTGAATTACCTAAAAAAATTTAAAATATTTTATCAAAAGTCTATAACTTCTTTATTGACGTAATAAAGACAATAAGGAAGTTATAAGGTGTGAATGTTCATATTCTGAAAAAAATATATATAAAATAAAATTGGACACAAACCTCTTGGTACTTATTTTTCCCGACCATTTTTTCCAAAAATTTTATTCTTCTAGCAGAGACCCTCTGGATCTCGAGTAAAAGCAAGCCCAACCAGTCCGACTATGAGAACATGAGAACAACTACTAAGCATCATGGGCGTAGTTAGAAGGGCACAAGGGTCATTTTTCTTACAGCGCCGACTGCGCGATCTTTTTTTTATAATGTTTATATTGATAAGTCACTGATTGCGTGAGCCTTTCTTTTCTTTTTAGAATGAAAGCAAAAAGTGTTTAGCGTTTGAAATTTTACATCGGCAAGTCACTGATTGTGTTTTTTTTATTTAGAGGCCTCCATAGAGCTTGCAGCCTTAGTCCTCACCATAGATTAATATTGCCCTGGGCCCACTCTAGGCAAAAATCCTAGCTACGCAGAACATCAGAAGAATATTAGTTCTCGCTCTAAAAGTATGGAAAGTAATAAAGTGGAGTGATTTTTAGTAATTTTAAAAGCAACTTCCCCTAAAAGTTCAGGACAATCCATCTCATTTCCCCAAGTTTATACAAAAACTTTAAATAAATACATTTTCTTAACTCTAAAGAATCAACTTTAAAACTATTTGTTAAATGATTATTATAATCAACTTGTCTTACAGGATATTCACCATCAACCTTTAGAGCTAAATAATTAAAAAATCCCATTCGTACTCTTTCCACTGCGTAAACATGAGAAATGTAGGTATAAGGGGTAACAGATCAAACATCCATATTTTAACTTTAAAAAAATTATGTAAAAAGGTAGGTACTATCCGTTGTAAAAATCTCGGGAGATAATTTAAGACACCCCGTATTCAATAAAGCATTTTCAGAAATTCCGACTTGAATACCCTATATTTCAAAAATTAAGCATCTATTGTCTGCCACTAGAAATAGTTTCGTTTATGCATTTCAAAGTACCTTACATTTTTTTCCACTTAAAAAAATATTTCGTGAATATTTGGCGATTTTCAATTGAGTTGTTGAATAAATTGTTTATTTTAACTAGAAGACTCTATTATACCCAATTTTTCTACAAGGTCAGTATTTTTATGCTTATATAGACTTTTTCATTTCTCTATATCAAATATTATAACTCGGGGGAACTGTAGAAATGTAGATGTTGAGTGAGGAAATTGGAAAATAACCCACGCAGTTAGCGTTCCGCTTTAAATCTTTGTGGCTTGAACTTCCGCTGTGACGTCTTTGCGTAGGAGTGAGTTGTTAATCTAAATTAATAAATTATAATTTAAATCATTGTTCGAGGAAAAAGATTTTTTTCCATTTAAATTTCGTGGAAGAATATTTTAATTTTGATTTTAAAAATAAGTTAGTAACAAGGTATCGTATCTACGTAATTAATAAGGTTTTAAAAATCCATTACAGTGGGTAGAGAATTTTATAAAAATATGTATAAAGGTTTTTTTCGATAGCTGGTAAATATTGAAGGTTCACAATCATCTGAATACCGTGTCGCACAAATGTATAGACTCACTGTAATGATATACACATTAGAGACACAGCTTATAGACATCGCCGTGATTGTGACATATAGGTATGAAGTTAACAATTTCCTACTAAAAATTCGCAGACATTTGGACATTTTATATCAACACAAATATATAAGTACATTTATTGCAACAGCTTTCATATCTGAATTCAAAAAGGCCTATAGATCGATGTCTCCAAGTGTAGTCTGGTGAAATAGTGTTTACAGGGTGTAACTTTAATTGTGTGTTAACTTTTAAGTTTTTTTTTAATAATTATTTCAGTTCTAATTTGTTTTTCAAGCTGCACTTAAACTCTTATCTACGCCGTCATTGAGCAGCACCCGAATTCGGTAATGTACGCTCGCTTATCAGTGCCGCCTGTTGGTACCAGTTTAAATCAACTTTGTAAAACTATCGGAGTGGAAAGAGCGAAACTGCTATGGGAAATAATTTTGTAGCAACAAATTGCTTTTGTATGACTTTTGGATATTATTTTAAAGTCACCGTATATTTATATGATAATAATGTGGAGGAAGCGTAAAATATTAAAAATTATATTACTTTGTAATAAGGAAAACTTATTTATGTTTTAAAATAATTATTGTTGCTGTTCTATAAAACGCACATGACAAATATAAATAAAATTACTAATCTGATAGTTTGAAATGTTTTTTAAGATCATTTCAAGTTTTTAATGCTATTCATATTTTTAAAGCACTTTGTTTAGTTTGTAAATCCCAGTGTCAACTATTTCTGACATTGATCAACTTAGGTGACATATCAGTCCAACTGATTAAAATATTACCTTAAAATAGATGGAGAGGGCGGGTGTATGGTGTCTGAAACCTTTGTATATTAATTGTTGGAAAGCAATGTTAGAAGAAGACATAGACTGGTTTCGAACTTGTGATTCTGCTGATGAACGATCTTAACAATTTACTAGATATTTGGGATGTAATTCAATGCCAGTTGAGGCATACAGCCCGTGAGGAGGTTATTCCTCATATCATTAGTTAACAAATAATTTAATTTTTAATATTAGTTTTGTTACTTTTGCTGCTTCTAATGTGAGATTATTAACATTATTCGAAAAATTTATTCACGCTAGTTCGGTACTATAGCCATGTGTTCAAAGCACCTAACATGTTAGTACGTCAATAGGTACATGTGCTAGTAGAGATGAAGTAGCAATGACATTTATGTCTTATTTTATCTAATAAAATTATTTAAAAACATTCTTAAAATGAACTAATACTAAACAGCATAAATGATAATTGAAATATCCATCATAATGGAATAGTCACTTTAGTTTAATATGTGATTCCCCCTCCATCAATTCATCAGAGAAACCAAAATGAATCTGATGGATACGTAACCAATAAATTCACCAGTTTAATTAGAAACTGTTTAAGTTTGTGACTATAGTTGGAAGCAGAAATGTTGTTGATCCTTCCGATCTGGAGTAAACAGAAAACCATGGGAAACATTACAAGGAGTTGCACAATTTTAACTTCTGCCCCACAATTTCAGAAATTTCTTCTACTACGTCCCCTTTATTACATAATATTAACTATTAGACATGTCAAATTGAGAGTATTGTGGTGAAAAATTTGACCTACCTACCTTTTTGTAACATTCAACACACATTCAAAAGGTTTGAATTCCTCCTATTGATTAGGTGTAAATTTTGGGTAAACTCTTTTAAATAAAACAATGTTTAACATTTGTCCAAGTATTTTATTTAATAAAATAAGTTAAATTTATATAAATTAAATTTCTTTCTTGGTTTTTACAAAAAAGTCTATTTTTAATAGCTATTTTAGCAGTGAGAGCTGGTGAAAAAAGGAGTGACAATATTCGTATCAAGAAGCATGAGGCCATACTGTTTTTTACGAGACGCCAACAAAAAGGACTTTCATGCTAAAACTACATATTTCAACTGCAATTTTTGAAATAAGAAATTAAAACAGGAGTGCATTTGCCGGGATCTCAAAAGGATTGAACGTACACATGGAAAAATTTGTTTTTCAAAATAGTTAAATTAGTTTTCTTTTTTATTTTTAAAAAAAATAATTTTTTTTCGTAGTTATACCTATATGAAAATTTTGCGCAAAATATAAAACACTTAATTGGATTTATTAGTTGATTATGATTTACATTAATTTGCAACCCTTTGCGGTAGCATCCCCTATTTTAATATATTATTTCAGAAATTTTGCTCAAAAGCTTTCCATCACAAAAGGTCTCTTTATGGGCCTAGAAATCATTACCTGAAAAGGTGTGTCATAATGCCTATTTATGAAAACATGACCACTTCATTTTTCACAAGCCGTCATTGACTTTTAGTGCTTCAAAAAATATGTACTTTACTGAAAAGTGAAAAATCAAAAGATATGTATCAAAAATCATTTATTATGTATACACTAAAAGTACATCCTTCCTAAAGAGTGATCAGTCACACGTAGGATGAAACTTGCGGTGGTAACAATTTAACTTGTATTTCTATACCAGAAGTAGATGATCGTATTTCCATTTTGTCAAAACTTTCAAAGCAAGCAAATAAAGTTTATATATTTTTTTTGTTATAGTAAGGATATATTCAACAATTAAATATTTATGAAAAAGTATGATTATCTGATAGGAAGATCTTAATAGTTGCTGAGTAAAAACAGTTTGACAATAAATTGTAAAAAAATGGAATTACGGCTGTTTACCTCTATAAACAATTTTTTTTAATTTGACAGTTAAAAGTAAATTTAATCCCTTAACCCTTTCACTGCAGTACCTTTTCAAATGACAGTTCCGCTGTGATGAAACGGGCAGGATGCGCGGGTACATAACTTCCCAAATAAAATATTTATATCACAGATGTGGCTACTTCCCACACTAGACAGGATAACTGTGTTCCAATGAAACAACACATTCTCTAATAACATTTTCGTTATAAAAATCATGTTTTAAAAAAATTGTACAAATAAATTTGCACACGATGTTTTTTTATTTTTTTTTAAGTTCAATAATTTCTGGTTTAGAATTACTTCATTTGAAAAATTTTAATAAACAGTAACTGTTATTATTTAAGTTGATATTCTAATAACCTCATATTTGTTCCTTTTACGCAGTTGTTAAACTGGTTACAAAATTTGATATAATTATATAATTTTTATACAAAAATTTGTCATTTAAGTCATGCCACATAATAAATTATGCACGTAACAAATTTTCTTTTTTTTTTTCGAAAATATAACTAAACCACATACAGAGTGTATGCAATAATTATGCTTGACATTGAATTTTTTTATTGATCTCTCATAAAATTTTATTCCCAATAAAAGTTTATGTAAATGAATATCAAATTTAGTATTCAATATACAGAGTCCACAGTTATTTTTTATTAGGCTCATATTCTAAGAATTCCATATTTGCAGTTTTGTCACACTATGTACATTGGTTACAAAATTTGATATTGATTCTTTATGCACAAACTTTGGAGGCATGGCATAAAATGTCTAAATGACAAATTTTTATATACAGGGTGTCCACAAATTTCATCGACAACGTTTGACTGCATATTCACGACGATAAATAAACACGATCTACAAAAAAAAAGTTAAAGAAGTTTTGGTTTTTGAATTATAAGCCTTCAAAGTTGTCAAAAATAAAACTAATTTAATTAATAACTTCATAACCCTTTTACCGATCGCATTATAATTTGCCATATTTATTTGGACTATTATTAAAGTTTTAGTCAAATCGATATACTGGGTAATAGCTTTTAGCGGTCAAAACTTTTACAGTGGTTGTATTTTTTTAAAACCGCCAGCAACATTGAAAAGGTCATTTTATTTTTCTCTTGAGAAAATTGCCTACAGAAAACCATTCTTGAGAAAAATAGCATTATTTGCAGGTCTGTGCATTTCGGTTTATGTAGCAGTAGACCTGCAAATAATGCTATTTTTCTCAAGAATGGCTTTCTGTACGCGATTTTCTCAAGAGGCAATATTTTCTTTAAATGAAACAGCCTTTTCAATGTAGCTGCCCGTATTAAAAAAATACGACCACTGCATAAGTTTTGACCGCAAAAAGAGAGAGGTAACTGGAGAAAACTATCACCTAGTATATCAATTTGACTAAAGCTTCAAGAAATAATATGCCATATTAGTCCAAACAAATGTGCCAAATTTTAACGTGATCGGTAAAAGGGTTATGAAGTTATTAATTAAATTAGTTTTATTTTTGACAACTTTGATGGCCTGTAATTCAAAAACCAAAAAGTTTTATTTAATTTTTTTCCATAGATCGTATTTATTTATCGCCGTGAAGATGCAGTCAAACATTGTTGGTGAAATTTGTGGACACCCTGTATAGAAATAAGAACAGTTCTCGCAACAAACCTTGACTCCCGGCCTGCCTAGATATCGGTTCATTTTGCTTATGAATCGGTTTCCCGCAATGAAAGGGTTCAAATAACAGTACACCCACAAAAATTAAAATATAAAACTAAAACAACACTTTAAATCCACGAATTGTCTAAATTTTTAAAGCTTAAACTATTGGCCTTCACAGTTGATTTCCGTAAGTAAAATTCTGTATAAAATGTATTAAAGAGTAAAATTAAGTCAATATAGTATTATAATTGAAATTACTCAAAATAATATTGATGCTCGAGAATGATGACATTTTTAGTGAAAGTTCGGATGTACTGGATGTAACTGAAACAAATTGTCAATGCAAGTATCTCACTTTTTTGGAATCATAGGATCGATTGTGTATTTTTCTTTGCAGTTGCGAGAAAAATAGTTTCCATGCACAAACTTTCACAAACTGTCACCTGAAACGATAATCGGAAATTAAATATTTTGTACCCAATTTTTGTGCACAAAAAGATAGGAAATCAAAAAGTGACGGAATATTTGTAAAATACTAAAGTAGTAAAAAAATTAAAACGACCTTATTCCACCATCCGTTTATTTGGGTATAATTAATTGTAAAAGCTGGTTGATAGTAAAAATCAACAGTATCGATAATTAATTTTTTTTTGTTTCTGCTTTGATTTATTTACTAAATGAGAATTAAGGCATGGTATAAATATATGGAAATAATGTGTGTATACATATATATATATATATATATAGAAAATATTATTAAAAAATATAAATATAGCTACAAAATCTGGAAGAGTTTTTTTAATTCAACCATAAGTTGCCAATCAGTTTTCAGAAGGTCATCTCTGAAGTAATCCTTGCATGCATCTATAGATTGACGTGATATCTGCAAAAAAAACAATAATTGATTCTTCTGCGTTTTTTTTTAATTTTTCCTAAAAATGTTCATATCATAGGTATTTATTATTTAGTAACCGCGGATTTTTAATTTATGTAATCAGTTTTAGCGATTTTCTTGCAATTTTTCTGTAAGCAAAACTTAAGAAACTTATAGTCCACTTTTATAAAATAGGAGAAAATGAATGAAATAAAAGAAATAAGGACATAGATTTTTTTTGTTGAAATATATTTACCTTACTAACAAGAAAATCAGTTTCATCAAAATGTCTCCCGAACATCTTAGGAGATTCTCCAGGCACTGGTTCAATTTTTATGCAGATTTCCATTCCTTTTCTGGCACTTTCGACAGGTTTATGATTATTTTCTATACTAGTTACCACTCCCAAATCAACAAACTGAAAAAATATATCTTTATTTGCATTTAATATATATTTTTGTAGAAATTTCTATATACGCAATATCACTTTTTACGATAACCTCAAAATTTCCGAGAAAAATGTGAAAAACAGGTTTTTTCTTATTTCTCGTTTTTTATTTCTGATTTCCGCAAAAATAATTTAATTTTGACGAAACTTGGTAAAAGTATACCTTTCTGTTTTCAATAACCGCAAATTTTTTTAGATAAAAAAAATCAAGAAGTTTACGAGATATTAATTTTTTCCAGTATGAAACACTTTTTTTTCAAAGAAAAATTCTACTTAGAAAAATCATCGTACAGAGTTCTTTTTTTCGTTTTGACATTAAAAATGACTAGATTTGGTCATAAAACAAGCAGTGACATATTTTAAAAAATGTACCTGATGATGGCCCCTCGAAGATGAAACGTCGGATTGCAAAAATGTTGAAGCCATTGTATAGAGTGAAAAAAGTGACATTGTAAATATGCAATTTATAATTTATAATTTATTTATTTTTAAAATTAGTTTTCAAATAAAGCCAGAAAGAAAATTAAACAATTTTGCAAAATTACGGGATTTTCCGGATGCCTCCGGAACTACCTGGAATTTTAAAACTTTCTAAAAAAAATAAATATACTAATCCTACAGAAAAAAATATTATTTATTTTATTTATTCACTATTCAACATAATATGTTTATAGCAATTCTGTACAAAAATAAAGTTTTGGGTCAAACAATGACAGTTTTTTTTTTGTATTTTTTCCGTACAATTGAATGGTGTAAGTAGTTTTTGAATTTTTTATAATTTAAACAAATTATCAACAATTACTGAAAAATTAATTTTTGCGTCATTTTTTATTTTTTTTTGCATTTTTGAGCATTTTTTTGAACTGTGATTTTTTTATTTCACCAAAAAGTATGTCAAAACGAAAAAATTATCACCGGCAGAACTCTGTACGATGATTTTCCTAAGTAGAATTTTTCCTTGAAAATCTTGTTTATATCAAAAAAAAAAATGTACAGTTATTTAAGACACTGAGCTTGAACAGAATACGGCTCAGGAGAGTGACAGGGCTCATAACGGGACACTGTCGCTTTAGGAAACATCTACATAAGCTAAAGCTTGTAGACAGTTCGGTCTGCCGAGGATGTGAATCGGCGGATGAAACTTCTCTGCATATCCTGGGCGAGTGCCCGAGATTTGCACATAGCAGAATGGCGCTCCTTGGGAGACCCTACTTAGAACCCAAGGAACTGAGAGAAGTGTCAGCAAGGAAGCTTTTGGACTTTGTAAAAAGGACAAATGTACTTGCTGAATAGGGCTAGTAGTGGGACGCACAATAGGCCTAATCAGGCCGCAGTGCTATGGGACTTATTAGGACCAACCACTAGAAGTAGAAGTAGAAGAAGACACAGAAAGGTATACTTTCACCAAGTTTCGTCAAAATTAAGTTATTTTTGCAGAAATGAGAAATAAAAAATGAAAAATCAGAAAAAAAACCGTTTTTCGCATTTTTCTCGGAAATTTTGAGGTTATCGTAAAAAGTGACCTCTACAAAAGTTGTAGATTTTTGCATGATCTACAACTTTTGCATTGGATACTTTTTTATTTGACATCAACTTTCGCCAGAAATCCCAATGATACAATTTTTCACAACTTTTCAACCCCCCAAAATCAACCCTCCACCACCCCTGCTCACGCATTAATTTTTTTTAGGTTTCTTATAAGCCCTTTTACCATTTCCACTTAAAAAAGTCCAGGTAACAAATTTTTTTCTCCAAGTGTAATTTGGTTAGACTAAATTATAACAATTTTCATTCTATTCACTCCAAATTTTGACAATATTTTTAAAATAACGTAAGGATTTTCGATAAATGATTGCCCTTAAAAACTAAAGTTTTTGACGACTTTGATGTCCTCTAGCGGTTAAACGAAGCAACTGTAGATAGAAATATATTTAGTTAAAACGTCTTAATTTTAGCATTTTTAGCCCATAGAAATAATGTAGATGAAATATCTAGACACCCTATATATTACTATGAAAACAAGTTACAATATCTTTAATTTATTTCCGAAGATATTTTAATAGTATTACCTTTAAGGAAAATGTTTTTTATATTTCATTAAAAATCCACTAAAAAAACAATGTATATGATTTTTCATATTGCTAATAATAACTATTATTTGAATAATTTTCATTTCATTAAAAAAAAACAGTACCTTTATATTTTACATACACAGTTTGAAATCAGTAGTAAAAATATTTATGTACCTCTTTACTTGGAACACAAATAGGCGTGCCTTCTTTGATAATCCCAGCCTCTACCATTACACCACACACTATAGGGTCACGTGAATTAAAAACAAATTGTGGTAGTATTTTAAGTTTACACGGAAATACGGCAATATGTTTGAACTCCTCTCTTTTCTTCTGTTTTAATTCTTCCCTGTAGGCCATAAATTTATCAAACAGATGGTAAATTATATCAGCCTGAAATATTTTGACGCCTAAACTGTCTGCAAGTTCTTGAGCATCACGTTCCACCTTTACGTCAAACGCCAATATCGTGGCATACCTAAAATAATGTTGCTGTTAAATGAAAACTTGTATCACAATATTTTATTTGAATAATTATTTATTTTATCATTATGTTGTAAATGAGGCTCTTTCCTCTATTATGTAAGGAATGAACATCAGGGCCAGCCTAGAAGCTCTGATAATGGTTGGCCCCCACAGAACCTATCCCGAGAACAACAAGGGCAAGTCAAAGATTCCTAGCTAAGGAAGTACTATATAAGTCTGATAAGTAGGTGGTAACCAGGTGCATAAGTATAGCAACACATATTATGGTTACCTTTACCTTTAAAATAGTGTAAAAAATTATAACGAGCGTTCAAATAAAAACGTGGTCAAGTTGGTTCTGAAAATTTGGACGTAGGGTGTTGCGTATAGCAAATGAACTTAAACGTCATCTGTCAAAGCGCTATATCGCCGCTATCAATTTGAATATTTTCGTTTTAAAAAGCTTTTAAAATGGTGTTTTCTCAAGAACAAAAAGTGTTTATCATAGAGTCCTACTTTAGAAATGGACGCAAGATTGATGGAATATGGAAGTATTCTATTGAGGAATGTTTCATAGAATTTCAAAATCAATTTCCCGGCGTTGTTGAGTACAAAATTTTTCAAAGTGCAGTTCAGCGTTGTGTTAATGTTTTTCGTGAAACGGGCAGTGTAACAAGAAAAGAAGGAAGCGGCCGACCTAAAAAGCGGACTGAAGAATTAAAAGAAAATGTCCAACAAATAATGGAAAATGCGCCAAGAACTTCTGTACGTGTTTTATCACAAATGGTGGGAGTATCAGTCGGTACCTGCCACACAGTGTTAAAAAAAGATTTGCGTTTGTTCTCCTATCGTTTAACTTGTCAGCAAGAACTTCATGAAGTTGATTTTCCGCGACGGGCTGTATTTTGTGAATGGTTTTTAAACAACTACGGTGAACTTCATAATATCACCTTTTTTTCTGATGAAGCCTGGTTTCATTTAAGTGGTTACGTAAACTCACAGAATATGAGAATGTGGTCTTCTGAAAAACCAGATAACTTTTTTGTCGAGGGCCCTCTACACGCTCAAAAAATTGGAGTTTGGTGTGCTCTCAATCGAAGGAGGATTTATGGACCTATTTTTTTTAATGGTACTCTTACTGCGCAAAGGTATAGAGAAGAAATTATCGCTCCTTTTGTTAACCAGCTGGAAGAAAACGAAATTACAAACTTTTACTTTCAACAAGATGGCGCAAGGGCACATACGGCAGGCGAGACGATGAATATGTTGAGGGAAGTTTTCCAAAATCGACTAATAAGTCTCAATGCTGAACATGAATTTCCACCGAGGTCATGTGATATTACGCCGTGTGATTTCTTTTTGTGGCCTTACCTTAAAAACACTATTTTTGAACTGCCTATTCCTGATTTAAACCATCTGCAGGCTCGACTTATAGACAAGATTCGTGAAATTAACAATACCCCGAGCATCTTAGAAAATGTCTTTAATTCTTTGAGGAACAGGTGTGAAAAGTGCTTGGAACAAGGAGGGGGACACTTTCAGCAGCTGCTTTAATTTATTGTTATAACAAGGAGGGGGACACTTTCCGCAGCTCCTTTAATTGTTTGTTATTGTTATCACGATTATTCTTTAAAATAAAGTTATATAGTCATTAACGTTATTGAAACTGACAGCTGCTATACAGCTCGTTGAGAAATGAGGTTAAGTTGGTTGCTATAAGCTACTCCCTACGTCCAATGTGTCAGAGCCAACTTCGACCACGTTTTTATTTGAACGCTCGTTATAATACTGCAAAACCGCATTCATACAGAGCTATATCTTGACAGATGTTAACCTTTGAATAGTGATAAGTTCGTCAAAATTGTAAATAAATAATTTAGTGCAAATTTGGTGTAAAAGTGAAGTTTATTTACACTAGAATTCGCCTGTCGCTCACTACAACGAATTTATATCAGAAACTATCGTTGTAGCACTAGATAAATCTTTTTTACAGTAGCATTTTAAAAACCATCCATTCTCTCTACCAACAAAAAAAAATTGTGGGGGGGGGGAACAAAAGACTAAAAAAAATAATAATAACATAAATTACTTACTGACTTTCATGTTCCAACATAATAGATGCTTTCATTACATCCTTTTTAACAACTGGACCGATCCTAATCCCACAATACTAAAACAAGAGAAAGAATTTGAAATTACCAACACCAAAATGATTTAATTTTCTTAAATTTGATTATAATTTATTACTTACGGGTATTTTACTAGTACGTAAGAACTCCAAAAGTGCCTCTAAGGATCCCAAAGTCGAGGCCTGAACGTATACCCCTCTTTCTGCCAATTTTATATTAGAAAGTGCCGATCGCAATTCCCTTGCTACCTCTTCTTTTAGGATTTCAACCTCATCAGGTTTTTGAGCTATATATAAATTTAGACCCGCTATTGCCTTCTCCAGCTCTTTTGCCGCTATTTTTACACCTTGAGCTGCTTTGATTTCCTTATATTCTACATATGCATTCTAGCAAAAAAAATAAATTTTTAAAAGAAAGAAAACGTTTATAGCAAATAAAAATTATATAAAGTTTTAAATTCGATAATATAATTCGGTGGAAATTTTACACGCTGACGTCTATGACAAAAATATGAAAATATTTCCAGAAACGTCTTAAAAGTGCTTAACCCACATTATAATGAAATCGGAAATCTATATTTATTTTGCAGATAGTCATTAAATATTGGGCGTTTAATTACAAGCCTTATTTAATTTTTTATAAGCTATTTACTCACCTTAACTCTAAGCTCCCTAAGGGGTTGTGGCATAAGTAATGACCTAATTTGTGTGACGATAGGGCCGTCAGTGCCGGCACATAGCATAGTATCGCCCTCTCTAAGCGTCCCATTAACCAATATTACGTCTATGGTCGTCCCAAGACCAGAAATAGCTTTTACTTCCAGTACAGTAGCTTGAAGCTCGTCCGAGTACATAAGCCGGGGTCCCAGTTTCGTCTGACAAAATTCAACTATTAAAGCCAAAAGATTCCCCATACCTTCTCCAGTGATGGCACTAGTTGGCACAAGGGAAACATAGCTCCGAATGTCAGGATTTTCATGGAACAAGGCAGCATTTAAACCTAAGGAGTAACTCTATTTATTATCAAGGAACTTGGGAAATAAATTAGAAATCTACGTTTTGTTTAAGCACTAGGCGCTCGATTAATTTTACTTGGAGATAGATTTCGTGCATATCGAGAGTATGTCCCATTGAACGAAGACGCAACAGTTTGTTACTGTTCATTGTAAATGAATCATTAACGTTAGATTTAGGGATTTTCAATTGACAGCACCAGAACAGTATCTCACGACAGGTGATGTGAAATTTGCTTTTTAATAATCTTTTCTTTAAATTATGAGATTTGGAAACGATGCACAGCTCAGTTGTCAATTGTGCATGCGCTGCGATTAACATATGCTGTTGTTTGAGATCACACGAACTTGTCCCAAGACGGGATAGGAAAATTATTAAAAAAGGTTTAAAAACAAAATTTAGTTTTTACGATGGAATTTGAAAAAATAAACTATTGATACGTGTTTCTAACAATCAAAGGTAGCCTCTGTGTAAATATGACCCCCACTTAAAGTTACACCCTGTATAAAAAGTAATTTTAATGATTATTTTTTAGATGAGTCAAAAAGATATTTAAAAAATTACTGACCTTGTTCTGCAAATTGCACGATAACTTCTTTAGTCCTTTGCTCAAATTCCAGTTGAGTATTTTGCGCCTGACTCTTGAGAATATCTCTGACGTCCTTTCTACTAATTGTTTGCCAATCGTAAAGTCTGTCAATTTTGTTGAGAGCAACTATGAAAGGTGTCTTTTTACTCTTCAACAAGTTTATCGACTCGATGGTTTGAGGTTCCAATCCGTGCATAATATCAACAACTAGAATCGCTATATCACATAAAGATGAACCGCGATTTCTCAAATTGCTAAAAGACTCGTGACCAGGCGTATCTATGATGAGCAATCCGGGAATTTTCAGTTCCAGTTCGTTCACCTTAAAAATATTTACAGGATGTTACAAAAAATAGGTCTAGATCTACGTTGATTACAAAACTTTTCAATTTATTGTAGAATAATTTGTGCCTCATTCCGTACCTGAACAGTACAGATAAATGAGGTTTTATGAATTTGTATATAAAAAAAATACGTACCTCCTTTACAATCTTAATTTGCTCTTTAATAGCATCAATAGGTACATTCGTTGCTCCTATTTGTTGAGTGATTCCACCAGCTTCGCCGTCTTGAACATTAGTTCTCCTTAATTTATCTAATATTTTAGTTTTCCCAGTGTCTACATGACCCAATACGCATACAATTGCAGCTCTAAGATTATCGGTGGTTCTATTCTTTACAGCTTCTTCTTTCCTTGCCTGTAAATTAAATATTTTATCCAGAAATAAATAAGAAATCATTCCAAATACTGTGCTGTAAAATTGTAATAATTAAAAAGCGTACCTTTATTCTTTGTAATGCTTTGTCTCGGGCTTTCTCCACTAAGGATTTGGCGTCGGTTTCATCTTCCGATTCTGAATCACTTTCTTCTTCTTCAGATTCTTCCTCGGAACTACTCTCATCTTCTTCTTCCTCTTTTAGTAGAGAGGTTTTCTGTCGTCCGCTTGCATCAGTTTTAGATTCTGAAAAAAAAATAAATTGTAAGGACCGTCTGAAACATACCAAACTTTCATGAAATTTGTTTATTTGTTATGATCAATTAGCCTTAACAGGAAACACAAAGCCTGGTTCTTAATTGAAAAAAATATACGTAAACAAATATTCCTTTTAAAAGGTGCTCACCTGATGCAGGCTTGGTTTCTTCAGAATCCTCATCTTCAGAAGAAGCGTCCCAGGCATCTTTAACATCATCTCCCGATTCTTCATCTTTTTCTTGGCTTTGTTCCGTAATTTCAACTTTAACAGGAACAGTATCTTCTGGTTTCTGTTCTTCCTGTTTATTAGTACTTATATTATCTGTAGTAGCTGAGAAAGTATAACATAAATTAATTATTTGGAAAATTATTATATCAAACAGTTTCATAATAGTGTAATAGTTTTAACCTAATACGAATTAATTCATACATGTATTTTTATGTTGATACATAAATTAAAAACAGTTTTTACCAGCTTAAAAACTACTTTTTTCAAAAAAATTCTAATTTATTTTAATTATACATTATTAACATAACTCCTACTCTATTTTAAAAGGTACTAAGCTAATTCAAATTAAGTAAAAGAAAATTTCTAAAATTCTCGACACAAACATTTAACGAAATCTTTACTAATTATTATTTTTGGCTACAAAGACATTATCCACTATAACTGTTTCTTGTCTTATAAAAATTAGAAATTAAAATATAAAAAAAATCTAATTTTAAATTAGAACAGAAGCATTTATTTCCCCAATCAGACTGAAATTTGAAAGAGCATATTTTAATTTTAAGTAACCACGATTAATTGTTTTATTTTTTGTTCACAACTGAGTTCTTGCTAAAGTTAAACAAAAATTGCATCACAGATCTTACAGACTAAATATTGTAGAGCTCATCATTTCATATTATTCAAACCTTCCCATTATTCCTGTGACTACACTGACATAAGTTTCAGAAAAAAATTACCATTTTTCAAAATTTTATGTAAAATTTAAATACTACTTGCCTTCATTCTGTTCCTTTTTCTGCCTGCTTGGCTTCACCCTGGTACCAGGTCTAGGTTTTCTTTCGCCCACATCTGGCAACTCAACACCCTGTGCTTTCAAACTATCTATTAGAGCCTGGGCTCTTGCTCTATCAGCCTTTTGTTTTGCAGTGAGCAATTTTCCTTCTGCTTTAAGTCTTTCTTTTCTTTCCTTTTCCTTTTGCTTCTTTCTTTCTTTGCGCTCCTGCTCTAACCTAAGTGCTTCCAATCTTGCTTTCTCAGCTTCTTCTTCTTTCTTGATCTGTTCTTCTTCTTGACGCTTGAGGCGTTCTTCTTCTTCTTTTAATTTTCTAAGTGCTTCTTGCATCGCCGCAATTGTTTTCTTTCCAGGACCTACCAATAAATACAATAATAAATAACTAAAAAGATTCTTAAAATATATGTATAACAATTTTAAATTTCTGGTTAAAATACAAAAGGAAAATTAATACCTTTCTTGGTTTCTTTCGCTTCTTTGTCTTCTTCATCTTTAGCACCTTTCTTTTTCTTTTTACTCTTTTTGTCTCCCTCAGGGAGCACCTTGTCTTCTTCAATTTTCTCCTTTTCATTTTTTTCTTCTGTAGATACTTCATCCAGGCTACTCTGCTTTTTGACGTCATCTTGGCTCTTTGAAGTTAACTTCTTTTGCTTATCTCTATCTTTTTTTTCTTTTTTCTTTTGCGCTGCAGTCTTCACTGTTCCAGAATTTTCCGTTTTAGATTCTTCTTCTACTTCTGGCAGTTTTTCAAGAGATTCCTTCTCTAATTTTTTATTCTTACTTTTTTTTCCTTTTTCTTCATCTACCTGAACTGCTGCAGGAGCGGTAATTTCTGAAATCGGCACACCCTCTTTCTTAACACCTGAATATTCCATTTCTAATTCGGCTAATACTTTTTCTATATCTTCATCACTCTCATCTCGTTTCCTTCGATTTTTTTTACCTTTTTTACCACCTTGATCTTTAGTCCTATTTTCCTCACTATTAGATTTCTTTTTAGTGTCTTTTTTTAATGATTTAGATTCACTCTCACTATTATCTTCAAGCATTTTGTCATTCTCAGAACCACTATCTTCAACTTGTAATAAGGAAAACGACTTTTTAACATTTGTTACACCTACATCATTATCACTTTCATCAGTCGCAGCAGGCTTTTTCTCTTTCTTCCCCTTCGGCTTTTTACTTTCATCCTTTTGTTCTTCTGATTCAACATCGGCTGGTTTAGTTCTTAAAACACAATATAAATAAATTTACTTATTTATTATAAAATTTTGACAAGATTATTTATACCAAATGCAAAAAGAATTCGAACACCAGGTTATAGCAATAATATCGCATTGAAAATCTAACTACATATTCAAATGGAGCAAAAATGTCCTTAAAAATGCAATTTGTATTTCCGTGTAGCTATTCAAATAAACCCAAGAAATGCTAAAATAAAAAATTGTGATAAAATCTAAACTAGCAAATTCAGGATACATTGCCACTAACCATCCCAGAATCTCGACACTACTAAGTATTTAGCAAATTTGATCAGTGCATTCCCAATTGTATTTTAAAAAAAAAATTATTACACAAATCGTAGTTTAGTAACTATATGATTTAAACACGTCCTAAAAGAATTTTTGTATAAGGACTAAGAATGTGGCCAAAAACATGGCCAATACCTTTAATACACCATCATTTAAATTTAATAAAACCATAAATAACAATTGTCATTTTAATATTTTTAATTTTGTTATAATTCCTCATTTATAAAAAGTTTAAATAGTAATTAAAAAAAGAAGACAACACGTCTATATTTTTATAGCGAGAACTGGCAAATCTATAGGCAAAACAAATTAACTGATGATTGTTCATGTGAGTTATGCGAACGTTATGGTAGTAATTTGTATATCATATTGTTTTGATATTGCAATTTACGTTGTATATTTTAATTACAAAAAATGTCGTGTTTCTGTAACTCTTGCAGATATTTTAACGTCCATCATATCTTCAGTTGAAGAGAAAACTGTAGTCACGCATACAATATTATGTCATGTAAATAATTATTAAAAATTATTAAACGATGTCTAATATTAGTTCAGTTCAGTTCAGACATTTTCGCAAATTCATGAGAGAGTATCTTATTTTCTCTCTATAGTTTCACATTTATACAAAGAAATAAGTACAACTTTCACCTTATTATCGTATTGTTTATATTTAATGCATTATTAAGTATTAATTAATATACATTTTTAAATATAATATCTTCAAGTAACACCAAGCTATAATCATGAATGCAGTGGAAGCCATAAAGTTTTCAGCGCAATGGCTATCCAGTGGTCACTACATTTGTGAAATGTAGAGATAAAGAGAGATACAAGAGAGAAAATAGAAAAAAAAGAGGTAATGCAGAACAATTTCAAATATGAATTTGATAAATATATAAATCATATGAGCAGTTTATTTGGACAAAAGGCAAGTGTGCTAATATCATTGGCAAATAGACCAATAATTAAGAGTTTATTCTACTTGGTTAGTTGAAATACACCAATAATTGTGTAGTTACTGAATACACGTTTTAATCGTATTTATAACACAGAAAAATTAAAGATTCTTCTATAAAACAGGCGAAGGGAATTCAGGGGAAGCCACAGAAAATCATAGTCAAATCAGTAGAAGGAATTCACATAGAAATTGGCAGAAATCCTTAAAGCTAAACCTGAATATTTTAGATATTTTTGCTCTAGTCTAGATTAGACTATAGACATTTTATTACAGAAAACTTCTTATTTGTGCAACTCGTCTCTGCTTCTCTATTACTAAATAAAAGAATGGAGGATTTAGTTGAGCTTCCTATTAACAGAAGGCACAATTAAAGCATGGTGCAGCAAGTCACAACTGTCTGTCAATTTCGATTCACATTTACATGTTTTTTAAATTGCCTTTTAAATAACGATATCTTGCAAGAATAAGAAATACGGGTAAAATCCACATTATTTTACGACAATATCTGAAAAGGTAGCCAACACCCCACTTATAAAACGACAACTGTTTATTTTTTCATACCAAACCTTGCTAAAAATATAACATACTAAAATTTACTCATTTCACCACTAATCATTAGTAGCTACTCCAGACATTTTCTTTTTGACATGTTAATAAAATTTGTCTACTAGAATTTTTTGTATCATCTATGGCATAATTTTTCTCTCTTGATTCGATTACTAATTTCCCTGGCATGTTGGTAAGTTTGTTAAAGAAGCCTTATATATACTTTCTGGCGGTTAGCCAAATGTTTCTGATATAACCTATTTTTTTGAATTTTTGTCATACTTACTTGAGCGATTTAGATTTTTTATTTGATTTTTCTATTAACTGTTCAGTATTCAACTCATTTTCGGATTCACTAGAAAATAATTAGAATTAGCTTCGTAAATTATTTTCTTTCCATATTTACCTTTCATCGCCTTTCCCTTTTCGTATTTTTCTTGACTTTCCCATCTTGTATTTAGAAAATTACAGTAAATATTTGTAGATATTAGTTTAAAATATATCATTAACTTCTTTACTTTTCACAATCTGTTATTAAAAGACAGGCACCCTACACACATTTCACATCATTGGATATGTCATCTGGCAATTCTTTATTTTTGACCCATAGAGTTATTATAACCCTGTTCGTTAGAAGCTAAACCTAGTGGCTTCAAGAGATCTTGGATCATGAAGAGTACTGAGCAGTGACGCCACCAGATCCTTTTGGATCACAAAGTAGAGCAATCAGATCTTGGAGTAATTTGCCTGTGTTCGTTAAGACGACTTGAACATAATCTATCATAGAAAATTTTCTATGATAACCTATGCTTTGATTTGTTGTATACGTGTGTGTTTTAAGTTTACTTTATCTAGGGTATATAGCAGTTTTTCTTCTGTCTAGGTATACAAAAAGTAAATTTGTTATCCACCATGAAAGAAAACTTATTAGGTTTATTAGCGGAATTATTAGTGGAAGAAGGAGAAAGTGGATTGGAAAATGTATCAACATGTTTAGACGAAGACTGTGAATATGTCATAAAGATTTTGTATTAAGTAATCGACAGGGTATTCCCATATTTACCGGCATACGTCAGATATATCAACCAATAAAAATAAAATCAGCTGCTTGCTCTGGTTACTCTACTCCCTTTGCTCCAGCACAAATGACAGAGTAACCAGAGCAATGATCTTATTGATCAGAGTGAAATACTCCTGCATAAGAACATAGATTTTGTGCTCGGCTTCAAACGAACGCCGATGAAATACTCCAATTAAGTTGGTGTACGTCAAACAAAACTGCGTAGAGCGGGGAAATTTCTTATTTTGTATTTCAAACTTTACAGCAATGTACGAAAAGAGCTGTAGGTATAAAATGATTAAGTAACTTATCTACTACAAAAAAAGATAGTATGTATTAATAAGATTAGATTACTATCGTGGTTATATTATTATCTGTATTTTAATAATTCGGAGACAGATTTTATGAAAACATCTACCATTCACACGAATACACAGATTTAAACGACGAAAATTAAATTGTAATAACATCATCAGCGTGCCTTACGACGCGTTGCTGTACCAGGACACAGACTTGTTAAAGAAGAGAGAGTGAGCAGCCCCTGGTTCCTGGTTCTGTGGTTGTGCTGACAGCTTGGGCCACAGACAGGCATATAGGTGTTGTATAAATTATTACTTATATGTTAGTTAAGATTATGTTATGCATATAGTTTTAAGAAATTGTAAAAATTGATAGTTTAGTTCAAAATGACTATAATTGTGTTCCTAATAGATACTTCGGCGTCTATGTTACAAAGGTAAAATATATTTTTGCTTCTATGAAACGTTTCAATAAAAAGGTTATCTTTTAATGTATTTTTGTAGAACTTACATAGGTGGTCGAACTACACTATTAGACGTCGCCAAGTCTGCAGTAGAAACTTTTGTTAAAATTAGGCAAAGAAGTATAGATAGTCGAATTGATAGATACATGTTGTTAACATTCGAAGAATCACCTAATAATATCAAAGCAGGTTATATTTTCTGAATAACGGTGATTAATTTTGTTCAAAACTATTTACTATATTTTAGGATGGAAAGAAAATTTAGCCACATTTATGAATGAATTAAAAAATTTACAGGCCTATTCATTAACAACAATGGGTGTAGCTGTAAAACAAGCTTTTGATATTTTAAATATCAACAGAATGACTTCTGGAATTGATACCTATGGGCAAGGAAGGTGTCCTTTTTTCTTAGAGACAGCTGTTATTGTATTAATAACTGACGGTGGTAAACTGACTACAGGTAATATCTTAAACATGTATTTAATTATTTGATGTGGAGGTGAAACATATTTTTTATAGTTGGAGGTGTACAAGAAGAATTTAATTTACCTATGAATTCTCCTATACCTGGCTCTGAAATGACTCGGGAACCATTTCGATGGGATCAAAGATTATTTGCTTTAGTTTTAAGGCTAACAGGTTGTTAAGAAATAAATATAAATAATAGTTTATATTTTCAATTGTGCTTAATAAGATATTCTAATCTTATATTTACAGGTACACCAGCTGTTGAAAGGGACACAGGCTTAGTTCCTAGTGATAGTAGTCCTATAGATGCAATGTGTGAAGTAACCGGTGGTCGTTCTTATTGTATTACTTCACATCGGATGTTAAATCAGTGCATTGATAGTTTAGTTCAAAAGGTAAGTTAATTACTGGATCCTACTGCAATTTATGAAATAAGGCCTTGTTAGTTTTTCATTATTTGCCTAGGAAGTCATTTAACAAGTTACATAAATAGAAACAATTTAAACTTCAGATATAATTGACAGATTTAATTTAGGTGCAAAATGGTGTTGTGATTAATTTTGAAAAAATTGGTCCTGATCCTCCTCCTCCTCAGTTCGAAAAAGAAGATGGCAAAGAAGAGGTATTGAAAGAAGGGGAATATAATGAAAGCAATGAGAGAATTGGAATTCTAAATGTTCCGATAAATACTTCTTGGTACAATTGTCGAAAAATGATTTATGTACCTAAAACAAATAAAGCATATTGTGTCGGTATGTATATATCTACATATGAGGCTAATTAAGTCTAAACATGTTTCATTTAGGTTACTGGCCTATTCCGGAGTCATTTTGGCCTGAAGTAACAATTTCAGTTTTACCGCCTCGATCTGCACATCCAAATATAAAATTTGCTTGTTCAAATTCTGAGCCGCTAGTTATTGAAAATTTACCTTTTGATAAGTACGAGCTAGAACCGTCTCCACTAACGCAATACATTTTGTCCAGAAAGCAACCTAAAACTTGTTGGCAAGTAAGTGTAAGATTCTAATTTGAATTTTCAAATATAGTTTACATAATTAAAGCTTTTAGGTATTCGTTGCAAATAGTTATAAAAATTCTGAAGTGGGACACCCATTCGGTTATCTGAAAGCCAGTACGAATTTAACCTGCGTCAATCTATTTGTCATGCCTTATAATTATCCAGTTCTTCTTCCTTTATTAGACGAACTTTTTAAGGTAAGCATTAAGATCAAATTGTTTATTAATCAATCTAAAAATGGGAAAAAATCATTTTTATCATTTCGTCAGTCTGAAATTTCAGTAAAAATTCATGAAAACAAATTTAGATTCACAGATGGAAACCAACTAATGAATGGCGAGCCCAATTTCAAAATTATATTAGGACGTTACCAGCTTACTATGCGGTACCATTGAGGAGAGCTTTAACCAAAATGGGTTTGTTATTATAACAGTTTTATTGAACGAAGAAGTTACTATCGTAATTTTAGGTACACCTGTGGCTTTGGCTCAAACTTTGATACCTGAAAACTCTGAAAATGGCCTAAGTTATTCTGTTTCAAATTATTTGAAGAGATTAAAAAATCAGGCAAAAGTAGAATATGATAAAATGTGTAGTGAAATTATACAGAGACAAACAAATGTGAGTTTTAGCTTCTCCCGTTCAGTATATTTATTAAAGATGGAAATCAATCAGTTTCTAAAATTATTTTTATCCCTTTTTTTATTAGATGAATGGTTTAAAAATAAATTTCAACAACCCTGAGCAAATTAGAGTAATTCCAAAAGTGACCTTAAATAAAGATTTGATAAGTCACCCGCTGTTAGTCGATAAATTTGCTTCCCATAGGGATCAAATTTTAGAGCAAGGTAATAGTTGGACATGTACGCTAGACAAGGAACGACAAAATGTAAGCTTTAAAAATCCGTTTGACATACCCAGGCATAAACTAATTCATCAAGTAAGTATAAAAATATGTACTATAAAATTTACATCTCTTGAGACAGGTTTTTCAGTCCTTGGTTAACGTTTGATTTTAAATTAACCATTATATATATTTTTTTTTAATTTAGCATAAGTATGAATGTGTTTGTGTTGCAAATCTGCTTTGATCTCTTCAATAGAATCAAAACAAGCCTCATTTTGTTGAAGAGGATAAAGTTGCAAAAGGCAAGATCTGGCAAATAAAGAGTATCCCACAGTGATTATTTTAAAACTCTCATTACGAGCCAAGTCTGCGCAAGTGCATTGTCATGGTGCAACATTCATTCGTTTATCCAAATCTCAGGTCCCACACCTCAAATTTTCTCTGAATCCTTTTTAAATCACATTCAAAAACTTCTCGTTGACAATCGTACCGAGTGGAATAAACTATTTGTGCATTATTTAGGTATCAAAAGAAAACTATCAAAAACATGTTGTTGATAACACCTTCTCATAGTGCTACAGTTTTTAAACAAAGAACAACATGTTTACTGTTTCTCACCCCCATAGACATTTCTCCCTGCAACTTCTTTCTCTTCTCCAATATGAAAATTCAATGAAAAAGGTGTCATTTTGGCTTATTTGGCTTGAAGAGATGAAAGCACAATAACATATAAACACCAGGAGATTTTCTATGGTGCTTACAATCATTGAAAAATTACTGTCTACATTTCATAAAAGCTCAAACTGATGCTGAAAGTTCAGACTTGTAATCAATAATTTTTTTATATTCAAATTCTTGGAACTATTATGTAGAACCACATATATTTTGGTTTGTTTAATTTTTATTAATGGTAATTGAATTGTACAATGGAAAAAGTACAAGTTGCATAATTCAGTTTTGTTTTACTTTTCTTATCCAACCTCTAGGTTATTACAATGAGGAATAATTTCTTACAACCAGACTGCACAACATTAGACCAAGATAGTGCCCATTCACTGCCAATATCTCAGATGGGCAATTACCAGGAGTACCTCAAGAAACAAACTCCGCAACTGCGGGAGATCGAATCAACGCCAGTACGACAGCACATGTTTGGAAATCCATTCAAAATTGACAAGAGGATGATGGTAGGAATAATAATTTTTTTGTTTCATATTTAAAATTTTTATCAATATTCGGGAATGCTAAAAAATTTCTATAAGATTAAAGAGTTAAAATAATGGAAATGAAAGGTGGTTTATTTAGTCACCTGAACGAAGAAAATCTTAAATAATGGTATAAATTTGTATTAATAACTGTACTATTTAGGTCGATGAAGCCGATATAGATTTGGTAGGGTCTCCAACTGGGACAAACAGAAACAATAAAAGACCAAATCCCAGTGATAATTTATCGCGCCTGCCCACTAAAAAGAAACCTGGTCCTCTTCCAAAGACATTCAGGTATACTAGGCCTAGCACCGATTCAACACCTCTTCAAAGTCCTACATCTTCACCGCTTCCGTCCCCTGTACCATGGTAAGTAAATTTAATCGATATTCTGTACCCATTAAAACTTTCATTGCGACTGCAAAGTGAATAACCGTAAGTGACCAGTCCCAATCAAGAATAATATTCGAATATTTTAAACGACCGATTTTTCCCTACATTTCAATAAATCCGTTAAAATTAATATTCATGGTTGTCGATAATAATTTTTTTTTGCAGTTCCCGCAATGAAAGGTTTAACAAATAATAATAATGATACAATTTCAGGTTAAATGCCATTGAGAAAGAACTGCCAAGGTTTGATGAACCTCCCAACTTAATTGTTAATGGTTTAGAAAGCCCTTCTGCGAGTCCTTTAAGTGAAAGGTCGAGATCTCCTTCACCAACACAACAGTTTCAAGAAGTGCCATCGTACGGTATCAGTGACGTCATCTATAATGTTCGGGCTAATGCAAACAGTTTTACCTACAGTATGTTGAACACCATAGAACCTAACTCATTAAATGACTTTTATCCGAGTCTTTCCGCACCCGACGATAAACAAATATCTCAGATACTTAAAGAAGCGAACATAAATCATAATAGTGTTTCGGTAAATAATCGTAATATAGAAGAGGGGGTAGTTAAGGTAAGTGTGAAACTATTTCTACTGTATTTCTTAATGATTCACGATGTTCCAATATTTCATGTACAAGGACCAGCCGTAGATTGTTGAAGTCAAATTAAAACGATTTAACTTTTAACTCTATCCAAGGTTGCTCTGTTCACTCATTAGAGAGTGTCAAATTTAGCAAACCATTTGGCTAAATAAGTGTAACTTTCAATTTTTACGTATACAAAATTATTAGCTGGGTTTATACTTATGATTTATTAACATAAATAAATCCAAAAACTGTCAAGAACAAATGACGTGTTCAAAAAATCAGGACATATGTGGTGCAAGAACAGGATAAGTGACAAGTAACTCATTCCATTCTCGCACCAGTTTAAAGGTAGCTGTTACAATGAAATTACATTTTGAATCGACAGTTCAGAAGCTTTGGACATGGCCACATCCATTCATTCCACTTCATTTCATAAGATTTTTTAATTTTTTTTTTGTATTTTTCACATTTCTGAAAAGTTATTTAAAAACAACATATTTTCTCCAATGTTGACACCCTTTAAAGGCTAAGCAAGGTGGCTTTGGATAAAGGTAAGTAATTAAAATCATCTTTAACTTTAAGAATTTATTATGTTGCATCTACACGGAATACTGGAATGCCCTGTATTGTTTACTGATTACAGTCTAATATAAAATCGCTTTGTTTGTATAGGTTGAAGCGGAAGATGAAGAAGATGAAAAGGAAATTGAACATCAGAACTTTGAAATTAGGAAAAATTTAAATAGACTAGTGCGTAGACCGGGAAAAAATTTTACAGAACTTTTCGGTACCATAAAAACGTTGAAAGGTGAAGCCGATATTCAAGTGCAGGTAATTAAACTGATCATTAAGGAGTCGCTGAGGTTCAAAAGACATCATCTAGCAAGTTTACTTGAGGAACACATACAAAATTTATTGAATATTGAGAATAAATGATTAACTTTTTTATTAAGTAGGTAATTTTTCCGCTATTATTTACGTATTTTAATATTTATTTAAAATTTATATGGATAAAGTTGTGCATTTTACTTTTTTAACTATTTGTATATTGAGAAAATTATGTTGAGAACAGATTTTGAAATTACAACAGCTTTTTATTATTTGGATTTCTGCAAGTTTTAAATTCAATGTAAAAGTTATTACTTTCCACACTGAGTGTTAACTAACACTATTAGTTGATGGGAACTCTTTTTTTTTTGGCACTTAAATTCAACAGGTTTTCTGCAACTGTAATTCCTCCTATCCTACTTCCCTTATTCCTTTAGGAAAATAGGTTTTAAAGATTATTGTTTAGACAAAGAGTGATCGCAAAAAACCTGTGATTTTCACCTGTTTGTTCACAATTCGCAGAGTATTAAAAACAAAATACATAAAAATATGTTTTTGGTTGCAAATTACTTGTCATGAACAACTGAAATGAGCATAGCTTTTAGTATTTTGAAAATTTAAAAAATCAGCCCTATTTAGGGGTTGAAAAAATGCCAAAAATGAAGAATTTGAATATTACCAATTGATATAAAAACTATTAGCATGTGAATTATTTTAATATATATTTTTTTTGGAATTTTTACAATTATTTCTGATATTCTCTATTTTTGGTTTGATTGTCTATTTGATTCCACCCCCTGAGCGCGCTTAAGGCTGGATTTTCTAATTCAACATGCAAATCTATCTTTGTATCAAGAATCATTCGATAGAAAAATTCACATGCTATTAGTTTTTATATTTATTGGTAATATTCAATTCTTCATTTTGGGTGTCCTTTCAACCCCTAAATCATCTTCTCAGCTCATCTTAATTTTTTACAACGAGTAATATGAGACCAAAAACATATTTTTATCTATTTTCTTTAGTTCTCTGCGAATTCTGAAAAAACGGGCGATTTTTGCGGTCATTCTTTACATAAGTAACATAGTATGCAATAGTCAGTACCCAAAACAGCTGATTTAATAGCAAATCCGAGAAGAAGCACCTAACTTGAAAATCTTCAACAAGCACATAAAAGTGCGACACATATACAGAGTGGTCTTAAGTTTTCTCCCAATATTTTCGGAACATTAAAAAGTAAAGGTATGGTCCTTTTTCTTTTTTTATACAGAATAACTCGGATTTAAAGTCAGGACCAATATGTAACAGTATGTTTGAAAATAAATAGGAGTTTTTTTATGTAAACATTTTTCAAAAAATGCTCCAATTTTGAGACACGAGAAAAAATTTTGAAAATATACTTTTGAATCTATATTTTCTTGGCAAACAAAAATTTGCAGATTTTTGACATTGTTTTTACATGACTAACACGATTCAATAAGAAAGTATAACATGTTCTACCACCAGTATTGTAGCTAAGTCGTAAGCGCCCTGGGCAAGATTTTAATTTGGCGCCCCGCAAAATTTGTATTGTAGGAAGAGGAACAATACAATAGCAGGCTGCGGGTTTTGCGAGTGCGCCCAATTGTAGTTTGCGCCCCTGGTAGCCTCCTTTGTAGCCAGCCCTAGCTGGACTGTTCTATATTTTAAACTGAATTAAAACAATTCTTTAGGAGACTTGATATCACAAATTAAAGCAGTAGATTTCTATTTTTATTTTAACTTTATGATCCTGCATCATGAAGAGGGAGGCTCTTACGGCAAAATATTTATTCGAAAAACCTTATTTAATTTCAAGTTTTATCATTCTTTTCTCAAAATAAACATGGTTTCTGTGATGTGTTAAAATTCTTCTGAGATATTTTATTTATATTTTAAAACTTGGGGCTTTAATTATATTCAGAAACATTACTTTTATGCATAAATGCTTAAAAGATCATTTTTAAATTATAAATTCTATATTACATTTGTGGAAAATATATGTATGTTATGCTCCGTCTAAAATCATAAAAAGAACAAATATTCTTATGATATGTCTTAGGATATACCTTATTTTAATTGCAAGGATTCCCAGAAATCCCAGAAATCAGATATTACTACAGGAGAGGGGGAGGCATATTACTCGATAGGCCACATTTGCACTTAGGAACAACTTATGTTGGTAACCCCTAATCACCATTCGGTGAAGGCATGAGGAAAAACTGGAAAACCTCATTAAGTAGAGAGATGATCAAACACCGATTGGTATCAATCATCGATCTAAACCAACATTCTTCTACCCTACCTTAATTCCTCTAAGAATATAGCTGATCTGCGATTGTCGGGCTACATTCATCAATTTAAGTAATGACTCATTCGCATTTATTAAAATACAAATTAAAAAAAAAATAGAAATAGCCAGATATGACGAAAAAACAAATAATTATATAAATATGTATACAGCTTCCATTCTTATTGTCAGTATGGGATGCACAATAATTTTACTAGTAATTAACACGTTGACTGCGAGATAACCTCAATGTACTTTGTCCGTGACTGCAATACATATCTTCGGGGATATGTAACAAAATTTCTTCTGTGTGCGGTACATATCCCTGGGGATATGTAATTTTATTTATATTTGACCCTATAAAATTAAAAATAACACAATTATTGCTATAAATTTGCATGTATCTGTAACTATATATCCTAGGATACTAACGTTTTCATTCGCAGAGTTTTGAAAAGAAAATAATAAAAAAATCATTATTTATAAAAACTACAGATTTTGCAACTTCCACAAGATACAGTAAAAATGTGATTATTGAGATTCGCATATTTCTTATAAAGAGTACATACCCTCCGAGGTATGTACCGCAGTCAACGTGTTAATAGGTAAGCTATTGTTTAATTTGTTTTAATTTCTCTAATATGTCGTCTGCTTGGAAAAGAAATATCATATCAACGATCAAACTGAAATTACAGTCAACCTACAAAATCAATGACTATTAGCACTTTGTTAAGGATTGTAATATGGGTGGCAAGATAATGTAGACATATAAAAAATATTTTTTTGTACACAAACCACCCATCTAATCAAAATTCTATAAGAGGCCCAAAAACTTCCAAATGGTATCACTTATCAAATAAAAAATAGTTGTCATTATTGCCCAAAAGAAGAAAAAGTTATGAACGAATATTACAGGGTTCATAGTTCAAAATTAATATAAAATTCCCTGACTTTTCCAGGTTTTCTCTTATAAAAGAAAATTCAGGTCATTTTTGGTGTTTATGCATTACACTTTTTCTAGATTGGACTCCATAATCTTTTTTATACCTCTTATGAAAGTTTCAAAATCACAAATAGTTTTCTTTTTTAAGAACCCAGAGCCGGTTTTCACAAAATTTCCAGTTGCAAACATTAAATTCCCTGACTTTTGTGAATAATTCCCTGACTATTCCATGTTTTTTATGAAGAATAATGAATTCCATAACTTCCCGGTATTCCAGGTCACTATTAAAAAACACTATAACATCAAAATGTGTCTGTTTAACTCAAACGTCCACACTCCAAAAATAATTAAAATCGATTAATACGTATTCGAGTTATTTACAAAACTCAAAAAATTCTCACGAACTTTGAGGCCATCTAGCGGCAAAACGAAGCGTTTTCGGATATGGGTGAATTAGCCTAAATCTGCCTATTTTGAGTCTACAAGAATCTGTGGTCTTCCGTTGTACACGTTATTCTCGAACATCCTGTATAGCTTATTTTGCCTAGTAGGAAACAAGTAGTACTTTAATAGTACCTATAGATTAGCAGGTTGCTCCCTGACAGTAGGTACAAATGTTTCACGTCAATAGGCGTTGAGTAAATATGACACTTTGTAGATTCATAGATAGACATCCAAATATCTAAATCGTTTATGTCATCTAGAAAATCGACTGATTTTAGCTCTATATTACTACTAGAACAATGTAATTGTTTCCAAAATATCATTAGTTAATACGTTTTCAAATATTTTAATACTAATTAATTATGTGAAGGGGTAAAAAAAGGACAATTTATGAAAATATATTAATATTAATACACAATATAAAAGTACTTATATCAATAATCTGTGCAATATAAAATAAAAATGTGAGTAGATTAACAAAAAAATTGTATCTAAAGTTGTACATTTAACTTATTACTATAATATAACTAGATGCTTGTATAAAGGGTACTTAGTAAAATAGTATTTATTTACTCAAGGAGTACATTCTTTATAAATTTTAAATATTTTAGAATTTAAACAAACATTCGTTCCTAGAGTCCTTGTCTCCATTTTCTATTTCTCTAAATAAATACTGATATTAATTACTTGAGCTCTACTCAAGCAATATTATGTATAACACGGAGCATTAATCGCCTACTGTTCAAAAATAGGCTAGTTTATGTTAAAACTGATTGTTGACATAGACATTGTGAAGTTAAATTTTACACTTTACCCTCAACTGGTTTTTAGGGGCTGATTTCAAAGCTCACGTAGAGAATTCTCTTGGCAAAAAAATTCAAAATAAAGAATAGAATTTTAATGTTTCAAATGCAAAACAGAATCATTTTCAAGAGATGTAAGTAAAACATGAATTTTTTGTGCCAATTTAACAAAAAAGTTTTCTATCCTGCATAAAGCAATTAAATAATTTCTTCAACTGAAATAATATAATAAATATAATCGGAAAGAAGTTTTTACTAAAAAAACCCTTGGACGGAAATAGTACGTATTTTTCTAAATGTGTATGTGCAAAAAGTTCCCAGGAAATACAGAAACCTGAGCACTATGTTGGACAAAAATAAGAAACCTTTATAATTGAAGAAACATTTTTTTTTAGTGTTTATTACAAAAAACTATTTAGTAAGTAGATTTAAAAATTTGATTTGTTATAAAGATTTTTTTAACGCTTCGATAAGATTCAATCTAAAATAATTTTGAGAATTATCGACTGCAACATTTTGTCCAACATAGTTGTAGGTGCAGGTGTAGATGTCATGTTACATGTTGCCACCTTATTTCAGGCATGTGAATTTCCTGGGCTGTATCCTAGAATCTATCCTTCCCAGTAAGCATGTCATTATCATTCAACATTTGGAGATCTTGGAACTGTAGAAATTTTTCCTGATCGCGGATATGTGCATAATTCGCAGAAAGGCACATAAGGTAATGTACCTATAACAAAAAAATTAAATAAAAGAATGACGAAACTGACACATCAATTACTGAACTTGAAATTGTACAAACTTATTACATAAAACTGCCACTAACAGATTTTGATAAAAAAATTATTTTTCAAAATATTAAGGGATTAAGTGTACAAAAAATGTAAAAGTTATACATCAAAAATGCATTTCTTGAAATGTTTTTAGTAGGCTTAGCTTTCCCTGCCTGCTCTACAAAACCGCTTCTTGATATTTTTTAAAATAATAAACCAGTACATACTCTTGAAATAACTTGACTTACCAAACTTAGAATGACCAGTACAGAAGCAACAGTTGCCAATATAAACATTAACTCAACTTTTTCTACATAATCTTTACAGAATGCTTTTACATTGCTCTCTCCAGACACTTTCATATGCTCTTGTCTGGTACCAGCAGGGAACATGAAATCTAGAAAAGGAACATAATTTTATTTTGTTTTTAACAGGATAATGAAAAAAGACTTACAAAATTGTGTTAAATCGATGTCATCTTGTAATGAAGCAACTCTGGGATTTTCGCACATTTTCCAAAATATTGTAAAAACAAAAGTTACAATTACTAAGAAGCAGAACATCAGCAGCCAGGCTATTTGCAAAACGTAAGTGATACACATGAACTGAAAAAAAAAATTACTTGTAACAGGCCGTTTCTAAAACATGATGCCAAACAAAGAGGGGACAGGAAATATTTTAAGCAAAACGAAAGAAGTTAAAAAGGCATTGTTTTTAAATAACTCCAAAATAGCTGATTGCATGTTTTCCTCTTACAATGAGTTACAACAGTGACATTTTCTATAAGTTTTAGATTAATTTGAAAATTGAAACTGAAACAAAATTACCCGAACACTGAAAATTTTTTAAGAAGTTGATAACAATTCAAATTAGAATTCGATCTCGCGACTACTTACCGTAGCGCAACTAAGCCGTCCACTAACTCTTGATCCCCAGCCTCTATAGACCTTATGTCTGGTGGCACCAGTAGCTAAAAATCCCACTGTTAAAATCATCAATCCTAATGCTCCCATACAGGCACCAATTAAGACAAATGTCATTTTAACTGCATCTACCCTAAAAACAATCGATGTACAATGTAACTTTTTATTATTATAGCAATGTTACCAAAATAGCTGCATACTAAACACTTCACTAAACATTAATACGGCAAGTGTCGCACCTCTGTACATAGTACCACAGAATACGACAACACCTAAGGCACACATAATCGTTGCAATGAGAGTAGCATATGGAATTCGTGTAAGGCACCTGTCACAGCAACCTGGAAAGACGGTTTCATGATTATCCACATCTTATTAATTTGCTTATTAGTGGTAGACTCTACCTCTTTCATCTAATGATTCTAACATTGACTGCATGGAATATACACTTTCCTTAGATTTAGAAAATTCATGATCTAAATTAGTTTCTAAAAGTCTTAGTGGCACATCACGTTGATTTCTAGTCATATTTATTAACTGATTATTTAACACCCATGAAATTAATAAGAGAAACTAATTCGTGTGACTAATGATATATGTAGGTAGGTACTTGGCGAAGTGATTAAGGTTTCAATAAATTATTATAGATAAGCCACACCTTGAGATAAGATAAAAGATTATTTACAAACAATAGATTAGTAACACCTTTAATAAGTACTTACCCATTTTGATTCGATAATTTCAGTCTTTTAGAAGTTGGGAGTTGTTTAAATAATTATAAACCGTTCATTTCAATGAATTAACTACAAAACATACAGTAATTATCATAGAAACTTCCGTGCTATGTTACCATTACAAATAAATCTGTTTTATGCATAGACCTTATAGTTTATATGTTTTATGGTTTAAAAACTATTATATGTTTAGTGGTTTGTAAGGTCTATGGTTTTGTGACATCTCCTAAAGCTCCCTATTCATGTTCTATTTCTAAAAACAAGTTCTAGTTGGAGTAGACTACAACGAAACAACGTAAACTTAAACATGATCTGTGACGTAAACTGTGAACTCTAAAGGCTTGTTTAGGTTCTGTTAGCGGACAGTTTTAAAACAGTTTAGAATAGTTACCCAAATATATATCTTGCCTTAGATGTTCTTATGACTGAAATGGTCACCTATGTTGAACAGTCCCAAAACCGTTCTCTGTCAAAACCAAAACACAACTCTAACTAAATACTTATAAGCCTGAATTCAAGAGAGCCTGAAGTACCCTATCCCCGCACCAGCTCGCGAGTCTCCAACTCAAAGGCCGCATGCATTCCCTAGCTACAAGCTATTCCCAAAAACACACTCCTCACGACGACTACCCCCGGAGGACTAAATAAGTCAGCGAAGAAAGAAAAATCAAGATACGAAGAGCGCCAGAAGAGGCTCCCCTGCCGGCGGTCAGCCAGGGCAAGAGGAGGTCCTACAAAGCGCCTACACCGGCCATGCTTGTGGTCGGGGTAAACGATGGACGGGAAGCCAAAAATAACGGCGCGCCTAGATCCGCGTGCATTCGTGATCACATATATGTGCGAAATTCAGAAATTAGGTCCATCCACGTGAAATGTCCGTGATAGTTTGTACTATCTCTGTCATTCTACCACATACGTATATTAACCATTAACTTTCTTCCGTTTTGACCTTGATGGTAGTCTAAAGTCGCTTTACTGATGGACAATTGGATTTTAATGATTAAGTGGTGACAACGGATCCGTGATCACTCATGCATGTGGCGGGCTCCAGACGTGCATATTTTAAGGTACGTTATCTTCGGGGCGACTAATATTGGTAACTGTGACGCTGCGATCATTGCTAGTGACTATATTGAGACATGTGAACATACCTTTAATCTATGGTTTAGCGCACAAACCATAATACAGCTTAACAGTATTTTAGCGTGAAGCCATTTTCAGGATTCATTCATTCTACGTTTATACTACATAGTATTTATCTCTGTTGTATGTTTCGTGGATGCTTTCTCATTGTTTACCTATTAATATAACTGACTTACTATAACGAATAACGTCCAATAATATTACCTAGTGTAAAAATTTTAAATATACGTGAATCACAATATCTAGTGTTTAAAACAATTACTACCTACTTACAGTTCTGGGTCACCCTGTACAACTGTACAGCTTTATTCATATAAAAATATGTAATATATAGGGATTATCTTTAAAATGACTTAATTTCAGTAGTGGTTTATCTTTTTAATTTTTTTAGATATAAAATTTATTTCAATTATTTTACTTTTTATTTGTTCTTTTTACACAATGAAACAATTGAAAGAAAAAATGTAGTATTTTAAGTAAGGGGCATAAAAATATCGATGATACAATTTTTCAATAAATTAGCACCTAAAAATTTTCATGACTGGACTGTTTATATTAATTTTTTTTTTGAAAATAATAAAATACCGAATATTAAAATAATTTATATTTAAACGTAGTATGTATATGTAATATGTATATACAGTCTATTGACAATGTCAAATATATAAAAATAAATAGGTACATGAACACTGCTGTTCCTTAATAACTTTGGTCTTATAATTATGTATATATATATAAAATAAATTATAAAATCCTCGAGTAATAAATACAGACTCAAAAAATTAAGACAAAATACGCGTAAAATGTTTTACTGCTCGAAGATCTACATAAAATTAAACTATTACAAACACCAAACTAAAGACTAGATAACAAACCAATAATAACCAAAAATATTCCAAAGACAAATTTCATAAATAATTAACCGAAATCATTGAAATTTCAAATTTTGAGAGGTTTAAGATCACAGAATTTTTTTGTTATAAACTAAAATACAATATATCACTAAACTGTGATGTAATCAATATCACTTCCACTTCCTCAGTTTATGTGAAATTTCCACTTATATAAAATACATACATTAATGTACAGAAGTGATTGAGATCATGATCATATCTTGATATACAGTGCACTTCACTTTTACTCAATTTTGTATTCTATTAATACAATTTCAAATTAAGTTATCGCACGAGAAAATTATAAAGTGAAAATCACTGTTTCAAGAGGCAAAAACTAAGTACAATACTAAATGGTAAGAGATCATTTATGATATGAAAACCATACTGACATTTAAGAATTAATTTTTGGTTAAGCAATTTGTAACTATAAACATTCAACTTCCATTAATAAATTAATCCATAAAATGAATAACAATTTTGCTGGTCGCAAAGATCAACGATAAATAAATATGTACCGAGTGAGTCAATCTCTTTTCTGACACAGAATTCTAATATTGGTGTCAAGATAAAAAGTAGCTATAAGGCCTGAAAAAAAAAAAAAAAACCTGGTGAAAACCTCATTTCATGTGTTGCTTGTTTAAAAGATACATTTTTGTGGAGTCAAAAAACTTATCGAGAATTTTTTTATTTTAGTGGATCCTACAGTTTTTTTGCGTAGAACCCAGTGACGTTCGTGATATTTCTCTAAGATTTCCGGTTTTTCAGTTACAACACAAATATATAGTTTTTTGAATCTGCATAAAATTTGCTTTCAAATAATGTATATACATATTTACACAAAACGTTCCATTAAGATATCAACATATTTTTTTTTATTGCAATTCAACAGCAGTTTCATGATTAATTAATTGGCCAAAATTAAAAATGCTCTGTATCTGTTAAACGAAACAAGGTATCAGGATATGATTTTCACCATTGAATTTTACCAGAAATCTGCCAAGTGTTAAGATTGATCCACCCCGTACAATCTAAATTTGGCAACAAGGGTTAAAAGAGGATATTCTCCACCTCTGTAGGAGTCTCAGTCTGGAGATACTGCGGACTGAGAGACTCTGAATCTTTGCTATTCGAGGAAAGTTTTATTACTTTATTGTCGATGATAGCGGCCAGAACTTCCATCCTCGCAGGTCGAGTTTTCAGCATCGTGCAGATATCCACGATAGCCCTATCAGAAGATGGCAATTTCAACCCTCTGACTGCAGAACAGATGCAGGCTGCTGCAATGAGGGAAGGAAATGTTTCTATCAAGCGCGGTTCTGTAATAAAAATAAAAGTACATTTAGTGTATGTAGAAGTGCACGAACTTTGAGGGAATATTTATTAGAAAATAGAACCAGATTTCCAGTGTCAGTTTTAACTCTAGCGGCAATGATGGGTTTAATTTTTTTTTAATTCAAACCAGTTAATATTTTTGCACTATTAAGCCGGCTCTAGATGATGCGTTTTTTTGTCAAATATTTGCCAAACATACATACATACAACAAATGCTATATCGTGTGAATCGATACATTCGTAAGCATGATTGTCAAACATTTATTTGACAAATAAATGTTGCCATCGTCTGTAACCGTTATTAGATTCCTTCTCTTCAATATTAAATAATCATTACTTGTAGTAGGTAAGTAATTTAATATTTTAATTTATTTACTCATGCTTGTCCAGCTTCATTCTAAAATACTATAATTTTACTAACACACAATGAATGTATCCTAAAGCAATTGAATTTGTGATTTTATTCCTTTTATTTGCCTTTGAAAAATAAAAGTTGTTTGCCTAGAAAATCAATAATTTGAGGTTATCTAATAATTGTGGTATGACTGACGTCTTGAAAATTCATATTCTTCAAAAAAAAAATAAGAATCTGAAAAACTAACAAAAATATTTTCGATTGCAAGAACCTTTTTGTGCTCTATTATAATAGCGAATAACTTATAATACGTTTGTAGACGACTGAAAGCTGCATTATTTATTTTATTACAAACTTGATTACAATTGCTGGAGCTGGAGCAGTGTCATTTTTTAATTTAAGTAGAAAAAACTTTTTTAAGTCGAACAACGTTATACATAAAGGAATATTTAATTTGTGACATAAAATCTGCCATTAAAATTTCACTACGCATATGTTTAATAAAAAATTGAACCATTATTTATAAAGTATAATGTTTGCAATATACCTGATACTATTTTTAAATGTTTCAAATCTTATCCATATTCAAATTGAAAAGCTTTATTTTTACACATTACAGTACTTCGATAGTAAAGGAAGTAGTTGCACATTTTATAATAGACAATATAATTCAGTGTTTAGTAAAAATATGGAAAAAAACTGCGGAACTTCCCTGTAGGATACACTAAAAAGGAAGTCATATCTCACAATGATCATAATGTCACAGATTACCTCTGTGACAATGTTAATTAATTCTGGCGCATAGTAGATATAAAAAGCATAGGTATTTAACTAGGTGATTAGATTAGAAATGTTAAAATGATAACTATACAGCATGTAATACATGGAATAGACTAGCATGTTTACTGTAAATACGTAATATGTTTGATTTTTATATGTACTAGTCACACAAAGTGGTTGGACATATCACAAAAATGAATATCGCTCTGTAATTTGAAATCAGGTGGAGATATCAAATATCTCATTTGATAATTAAAAACAAAGGATATATTAACAAAAAGGCAAAAATGTTAATATCTTCGGGTATATGGGAAAAATTAATTTTTCTTTAAAATATGTTTTTACGATTCTTAGAATTTTATGAAAAACATTATTTTTGCATTTAAAAAATTGGAACTACACCATATTGTAGAAAATGTCATTTAAAACAAAAATAATCGTTTGCATTTCCTTCGCAGAGTGCGATCTAACCGTGACGTCGAAAAAAACAGATAATAAAGCACAAACTGCAATATTTAGAATATAAAACCTGAAGTACAAAATTAAAATTTATTAATTTAAAATAATATTTACTACATACTGTCTTAATTAATATTAATTTAGAAATTTTTTGACACTGAATAAACAAACGGTTGCAGTCCGTTTGGCATATTCCTTTGACGGTAAAAATAACTGCCGCTTCTTGAAAATTATATGAATGTCTAGAAATTGTAAACGATAGGTTGCGAAGAAAGTCAACAGGGCGTAACCCTAACGTAGAATTCTTACTAATATTGAAACCCGTTATAACTAGAGAAATAATTATATATTTAACGTTTACTTCGTGTACTTGTTTTTACACTTCTATTCGTCAGATAGAGATGAAACTTGATATTTCGATTTCTTCAATCCAGAGAATTCTTAAACACAGTTAGTTACGGCCTTCGCATCAAGGTTTACTTTCACCCGGCATATGTATTTTCTGAGTGTGGAATCCATAGTACGGTAGCACTTACATTAACGTCGCAACTCTGTCATGTCGAAGTCAAAATTAAACAAAATTATAATTCTTCGACATGAAATAATTTTCGGATTCGTGGTATAAAAATTTCATCGCCCAGATAAGCCGACCACATGTTACTTATTTTCTGGTTCGATTAAATAAATATTTAAATGTGTTATTCACCTGCGTCGTTATTAACTATAACAAAATTCACCCTCTGTGCCACGTCAGTTGGTCATAGTTTTTATAATTGTAATTTCTTCCTGAACAGCCAGTAGTGGGGAAAATACGCTTGTTCTATGCCGTACCAGCACCTGTTCCTTCCTTGTTAAAACTAATAATATATGTACAAGATAAAGACGAAATACCACGGTAGGAAATAAAAATTATTTTAGATTATACAGGTAATGGAGTAATATCTACAATATGCGAATATGTCAATTTTTCTTTCTTTACTTGACATACAGAGTGTTCCGGAAATATTGGTAGCGTACTTGGTCATAGGTGGATTCAAGTTTGCCTTGTACTTGGATGTAACTAAGTTCATATAAATGTCAGGAGGTGATTTTTTTTCATCATTTTGAAAAGAAATCGATTATTTTAAAAATTCGATCTGTAATTGATTCCTAATTTTGTTCCAACGGAAAAAGATTAGTTACTTTTTTTATAATATAAACTTATCTAAAAAAACTATCGTCATAAATACATTTTCAAGTATTATCACCAAGACAAAAAAAATTCTAAAATACTCCAAAATGCAGGCATTATGAAGAAGAAAAAAAACCTAAAAAAAAGATCATATACATTTTTAATTGAGAGAATTTGTTTGTTCAAATTTCACCCATGTTTTGAAATTCATTGAAGAAAACACCTAAAAGCATTTAACGGGGCACAAATCCTTCCAAGACTACAAAACCGTAGATAGAACGTCGAAGACGATCTATGAAGTCTATAGGAAGGCATAGCGAGGAACAACGGAGTTTCACGCATGTTTCCAAAATTTCCGGAAAATCCCCCTATGAAGTTTAGATTGCCAAGAAAACTTGCAGCAAGCAGATGATGCTGATCCAAATTTTACGAACTTCGAAACAAAGCAAGACCTTAGAATCCTTGCAAAGCCAGCGCAGTTTGTTCGGACGTCCACCCATGTACCATACACGTCAATAACCAAATAGCTCCAAATTGTTATACTTCTGTCTTATATGCATATGTTAGATCGTTCCATTTATAGTAAATTAATACAAAAGTTACAATAAATTACACAAAAAAATCATAATTCAAAACCGAGATAAAAATTTTCAATCAAATCTCCCATAGCTCACGTAGCATCTACCACCCAGGCACTGTCCTAACGTGAGGTGAAAATCCTAAGGGATAAGCTTCCATACACAAGCGCCTAAAGCTTCCATACACAAGCTTCTAAAGCTTCCATACCATTCCACTTTACGGAGGCCTCACAAACACAAGCTCATAAAGCTTCCATACACAAGGCCTCTAAGGAGGCATTACAAAGTTAAATTTACAGGGATTTTATGGTAGAGTCGCCATATAATATTTCCCTATCTAACTTTGATTGGCTGTCTAACTATATTATATATTAACAAGGGTATTACTCAAAATTTGCAACTACCGCCTTCGCTAGTGGTACGATCCCTGCTCGGTTTCAGTTTTGCAAGCCATTTTACATCCCCGTGCCTATATCCGCCGTTTCATGTAGCACATGAAAAGTGACTGAACCAGGAGCCGGGAGGTTCCCAGGCGAGCGGATTCAGCGCGCGTGGTCCTTCAGTCTTTTAATGGAAAGTTCATGTCAAAGGTAATTTCAGGCACGGTGGTAATTGCGTCAGAGCAGGTGGCAGACATAAGGCAGGTAGCGCTGCGCAGTACCACGTCCGTCATTCGATGGTGCACCTTGCACAGGCTCGCGAGATGGAGCAGCCGATTAAGCCACATTAAATCTTCAGCCGGTGAACATCTGTCGGCCGGGACGCCGCAGGTCGAGGAAAGCCAGTCTCGTCGGTGGACCAAAGTATTCAAATTTTGATTTTGGAAGAGATTTGGATCGAAAATTCAACTAACTTCCTGACGAAGTTGACAAATGTTAATAATTACTTTTTCGCAAATCGCAGCTACTAAAGTAGTACTATCGAAATAAATCTTAATAACTGTCAAATAAATTTAAATAATTTGCAACAACCTGTCGATAGCAACTTCGTAAGTGGATTTTCATGATTGGATTTTAACTGACTGAATTTTCTGAATCAGTAAAGTTGATCATCGATTGATCAACTTTATGAACACGAATACAAAAGTTAGTAACAACCAACCCCACTTAATTCTGTCTCATTAGAACGTTAAATATCCTGTCAATGTAATTTCACATTGCACGACTTACCCTGGGGCAACAGAAAAAGAAATACGTTGTGACAACTGTTCTTGGGTCTTGTAGCAGCCTAACCTTGAACACGAAATATAGTAGGTCAGATGTATTATTATATTAATGGGTCACAGAGTTTTATATCCTACAGTACTTATTTAGAGAATATTATTACAATGTCTGCGACGACGTAACAATAGTTAATTATAATAATTGTATATAAATTAATTTTATTAAACAGATGCCAGAAACAATCAAACAACGATTTCATTAAACTTAGTTTAGCTGCTACAGAATACTGAAGTTTGCAAAAATAACACTTCAGAAAGCAGAAAGCGACATCTATCTAGAAATATCAGCGTTTCAAATTTCAGTTAACAAACATACAGTTTATGATCACTACAAAAAAGCATTTGTTTTGATAGATTTTGAAAAAATCAATTGTTCTATGATGCCCTCTAGCAGAAATTTTATTTCCAATTTAAATTGTATCTTCATTGTATTTACCTCTACAATGTATTGTAAACAGGGTGATTCACAACTTATCAAAAAAAAATTAGGAATAGATACGTCATGAAGAATATAGTCAATGTCGTAAAAAAAATTTTGTAAAATCCTTATAGTTTCCGAGAAAAAAATACTAAAGTTGCAGTATTTTCAATCTTTACATCGCTGGGCTACTGTAGTCTCTAACGTCATTCGCCCACGTGCCCAACGTGAGTTGATGAATATATTTTAATTTATGGTGAAGCAAGACAACATTTTTGTTATGGTGAAGCATTTGTGTTATGAGGAAGCAAGAACATTTGTGTTAGTTCGTAGAAACTGGGGGTAAGACGGGCCCAAATGTGTTTACACGTCAGTGGACAAAATTTTGAACAATTGTAACATCCGGTATGTCAAATTATTTTATTAATTAAAACCATAAATTAATTTTATTAATTAATAATAACAACAGCGGCAAAAGCAGTTGAATTTGCTGACATAAAATTGTATTTACTCCTTTCCTTGGGAAAGAAATTCTTAAAATTTTTTCTCCGTTCTTTTTTTAAGCTTTACCTTGCGTAAGATCAAGTTTTACAGTGTATCAATTTCCAGCGCCGCGCAGAAATGTATTTGAAATCATTTTGGAATTGCCCTTTTTGTTTTTTTTTACAAAATTATCTTTGTAAGAGTCCCCTGTACATTCTAAAATTTTTTTTTTATAAATTCTTAATCACCCTGTATAATCTAAAGATAAATAGATACCTACGATTTAAGAGATTTTACGCTTTAATCACACGCGTGAAATCTGCGTAGAATAACGTACTTTTCCTTTCCCCCCCTTTGTTAGAAATTAATCAGTTCCTCAAACACAAATCCGTTAAATTGCACCATTAGGTGCGGCGATTTTTTTCTCAACAAAAAACTAGTTTGAAACTAGGGGGATTGACCGACATGCAGGCAGGAATTAAAAAATACTTAACGATGCAACCGGGGACGTCAAAGAAATAATAAGAGTAAAAAATGTTAGATCATAGTTCAGGGGGTTGTTCTAGCAGGTTTAGAAGCGAATTTACAGCCACCTGCCTCTAACAGGACGATGCACTTGGACACAAAACACCATAAAACAGCGGCATATGTGCTCCCGGGCAGTTTCTTCACCTTTATGTTTACTGTGAAGCTCCTTGGAGTTAAGGAACCCGATTAGAAAACAATTGCATATGGGGGTACAATGACATCAACAATTAAGTCGTAAGCACCTGGACGGGGTTTAAGGCAGGACGAATTTGAGGAAAAGCATGTCCCTTCTTATCGTTTTCTAATCTAGGGGTTATGTTACAGGTCAGTTCCTCGAACTGAACAATTATTTTAGTAATATATTTAGTATCAGTATCAATGTACGATAAATATCTACAGCCTTAAATCAGCAGGTGTGAAACACCAATTCAGACTGGTTTATTAGAATATATGTCTCATGACGTTAAATAATTTTAACCAGAAGCTAATACTCATTTAGTTTGTAAGATCCAAAGGACAATAGAAAGCGGATGTAAGTGAAATAAACAGAGATGGAACAGTTGTTTAGTTTAGGAATATTTGAATTAAAGTTAGTACCATCTAAAAAAAACAAATAAACAAATATTTTCTTTTAATCGTATTATATTCTCTTGTAAAATTTTGGTCGAGCCTCAAATATAACCGTTTTCCCAAGTGTGACAGCAAATTTCTCAAATTCCCCCTTTCGATATAATCTTCCCATTTTTTACTATAATCTGTGTTCGTTCAAATTCAAATATTATTAATAAAATAAGTAAAAGTGTGTATTCAGTTATTGCACTGATTTTAGGCACTGGCTTCGAGCCCTTCAAGGGAAATAAATCATTTGTCGGTAGGTCGAAAGGCACAATAGAAGAAATAACAATGCCGTTCGTGGCAGAACGTTACTTTGAAATTTCTGATGTACCCTAAGACTTTATGAAAGGCGAAAGAAGGAAACCTTATACCTAAATGAGAATGTAGTGGGACAAGAAAATATACGGCGGTACTCGGTATGTTTGTCTCACGATTAATCACAGGGTCTACTTTGATAAGGAACAGCTGCAATATTCTTTTATTTGATACCAGGCCCAAGACAACATGGTTGATTTTACAATTTATTGGAAAATACATCTACACATTTGTGGATTTTTGAACGTGAGTTGGTACTGGTAAAAATAATTTTCAAAAATCGATTTCTCGAAATAATTCATAGGCGTGCAAAATATTTTCATAAAATGTGTGTCTGACATTTTCTTGCACATATTTTCTGTTATGTTGCAACTTATGCTGTTGTAATCACCAATTAAATTTGAAATTTGAAAACAGAAATTCGGTGGTTTTTATTGCTTTATAGATAAAGTACTAATTTTAATTTATATGAAATAAGTGTTCCTGTGATTGTTAAATGTGAAATAATAGATTAATGGTGTTGGTACTTTATTAAAACTACAAGATTGTATTAGAACTTCAATTGTATTAGAACTCCAACAAGTTTTCGTTATTTTTTTTGTAATTTTTTAATTCATTTATACATTTTCGAACAGCACACTTGTCTGGCATTTGTATGTGTTTATACACGCATTTCTAATTGAAATGCAAAATGCCAGATATAGTCCAATTAACTAAGCCTTTAAATCGAAATTTTGACAACTTGGCTGAATTTTTGATATGAGTTAGTTTAAGGTATATTATAACAATAAGTGAGAGTAATTTTTTGTTCAACCCCCGGCCAAGGGTGGAAAAAGATAAAACAAAGGGCTTTTTCAAGATAACTCAAAAAGGGTAAG